>NC_048298.1:88596794-88860811 GCF_013100865.1 Trachemys scripta elegans | reverse complement strand
GGGGCAGGAGTGGGGAGAGGGATCGGAGCTGTCGGGATAGGGAGCAGAGGGGTTTAGATGGGTCGGGAGTTCTGGGGGGGGCTGTCAGGGGGTGGGGAGTGGTTGGATGGGGCATGGGAGTCCCAGGGGTCTGTCTGGAGGTGGGGGTGTGGATAAGGGTTGGGGCAATCAGGGTACAGGTAGGGGGTAGAGTCCTAGGGGGGCAGTTAGGATGGGGGGAGGGTCTCAGGAGGGGGCAGTCAGGGGACAAGGAGTGGGGGGAGGGTTGGGGGTTCTGAGGGGGCGAAGTGGGAGGGGCAGGGGCGGGGCTAGGGCAGGATGGGGCGGGACTAGGGCAGGACAGGGGCGGGGCTCCTCCCGTCCTCTTTTTTGATTGCTGGATTATGGTAACCCTAAGTAAGATATTGTGCCCTGATAGCCCCAGGCCACGGGGCCTCTCGGATCTCTGTCCCAGTGGCTCCACCCCCACTTGGATTGGTGATGGCAGGAGGACCCCTACTCCCTTCCCAGAGAGACAGGGGCAGCAATATGGGGCCTCTTCTTCCCCACCCTTCAGAGAACAGCAGGGATTCTGTCTTCTCTGCCCTCTGGAGAAGCAGGGGTGGCAGACTGGGATCCCCCTAGTACTTAACTCAGCAAGTAGGATCTACCTGCTTGGGTGAAAGGGCAGGGCCCCTTACACTCTTCCCTGTCATACCCATAATCCCTTATTGGGGGTGATGTTAGCAGGGTTCTTCCAGAGCCAGATAAGAAGCCAGGGGCAGTTCACACCTCTCAGAGCCACTGTTCCAGGCTGGCTGCAGACTCCAGCAGATGGCTCTAGATTGCTAAATGTGACCCAAGCATAACCAACCATAAGGGCTAGAAACTCTTATTTACAAAAAGCTGCCCTGCTGATGTAATCATGTGACTCCAGAAACTGGGGGCCCTAGATGCACCTCTGTAGTGCTGCTGGCTTAATCCGGCTGTCGGGCTAAATCCAGATCTGATCCGGTTTCAGAACTGGTGTGCTCTTGGGTCTCTGTGTGTGTCCTGCAGCTCTTAGAATGGAGCGGGCCAGAGGAGGCTGTACAGCACCATTTTGTAGCAACTGCTGCTTCCCCATAGGGGAAAAGGAAGTGGAAATAGTCCCCTCTGCCGAATGTAGGAGCCAGAGGGCTCTGGTGCAATCTTTGGAGTGATGCTGCAAGAAGTTACCTAATCCTGACGTTTCATTTCAGTGGAAGTAGATGACATTCTACAAACGGTCAAAAAAGTCCCCCTCTTCCCCCCTCCCCCCCATGCTATAATGTGAGCCAGTCTGGTTCCAGTGAGAGGAGAATGGTTGGAGGCAGGAAAGGTGGATGGGGCTGGGAGAAGGGACAGGATAGCAAATTTGTGGCCATTTGGAACTTTGTTGTCTCTCTGCTGCACACTGACTAGGTGGAAGGGGTAGAGGGATAGCTAGGAAGCCAGGGAAGGACCCAAGGATGGTTTGAAGTGGTTAGGAACATGGCGAGGAAGCCACCAAAGAGGGTGGGAGTGATGATGAGTTGTGATCTCTGCCTGTCATAGCTGTGCTGGCAAAAGCCTCTCTTATCAATGTGGCTATACCAGTGAAAGCACAGCTTTGCCAGTACAGCGGCGCCCACGTTAGAAGCACTTTGCTGGTATATTGGGAAAGTGCTCCTAGCATAGACCAGGCCCACTTCCTAGAATGAGAGCAGCATGGCCTCAGTATTGAGGACCCAGGGAAGCTGAGTAAAGGGTTTGGGGGGATCACAAGTGGCAATGGCAGTTGTGCAGATGGGAAGTGGTTAAGGCATGGATACAGGTGTCGTCTGGGGCAGAGCCAGGATGAATGCTGGCAGCGTTCTGGGCTCAGCAACTTGCAGAGAAAACAAAACCTGTGGGAGGAGGGTGGGAGTCTGCTCGACTCGGCTTCTTTCTTCCTGAAACTGGAACTGACCTAGAAAACTTCCCCAAAGCCCTCCGCACCTTCTCTTTTCAGAGTGGAGGGGAGGGGACCTTCTTTATCCGTGCACCAAGGACTCTGTTCCTATCTCAGGAGGCTACGCACGAGTTTGGAACTGAATTTCAGATCTCTGGCTTTCCTGGGGTGTTAAATGAGCCCAGCTGGAGGTGGTGCTGGTGGTTTAATTACAAACTGGGGGCATGGAGCTCAGGTAGCCTTTCAAAGCTTCGTTCCCCAACACACGCAAACCGCATCTACCCATGAGCCCCACCAAGGCAGCGGGTATCTTTCTCTCACCCCTCCCCTGGACAAAAGTTACTTTTCCTTCTGGAACCTGACAGCATCACGTTCGCAGCCTCTGTACAACTGCCCTGCTTCCCATGCCCACAGCATGGTGCAAGTGCTTTGGAGGATAGGATTAACATTCAAAATGAACTGGACAAACTGGAGAAATGGTCTGGAGTAAATAGGATGAAATTCAATAAGGACAAATGCAAAGTACTTCACTTGGGAAGGAACAATCAGTTGTACACATTCAAAATGGGAAATGACTGCCTAGGAAGAAGTACTGTGGAAAGAGATCTGGGGGTCATAGTGGACCACGAGTCAACAGTGTTATACAGTTGCAAAAAAAGCAAACACCATTCTGGGATGTATTAGCAGGAGTGTTGTAAGAAAGATACGCGAAGTAATTCTTACGTTCAGTTGAGGCCTAATCAGAGTGGAGTTGGAGTATTGTGTCCAGTTCTGGGCGCCACATTTCAGGAAGGATGTGGACAAATTGGAGAAAGTCCAGAGAAGAGCAACAAAAATGATTAAAGGTCTAGAAAACATGACCTATGAGGGAAGATTGACAAAAAATTGGGTTTGTTTAGTCTGGAAAAGAAGACTGAGAGGGGACATGATAAGTTTTCAAGTATGTGTAAAGCTCTTACAAGGAAGAGAAAGGAAAAATTGTCCTATCCTCAGAAGTTAACCAGAACAAGAAGCAATGGGTTTAAATTGCAGCAAGGGAGGTTCAGGTTGGACATTAGGAAAAACTTCCTAACTGTCAGGGTGGTTAAGCATTGGAATAAATTGCCTAGGGAGGCTGTGGAATCTCCATCATTGGGGATTTTTAAGAGCAGGTTGAACAAACACCTGTCAGTTAATGGTCTAAATAATTAGTCCTGCCACAAGTGCAGGAGACTGGACTAGAAGACCTCTTGAGGTCCCTTCCAGTTCTATGATTCTATGTTGGACAGCTACTCACGTGGAGCATGTCCTGGAAATCCACTTACCCGCACTGCATGAGGGCATGGTCACTTTTATCCTAGCTGGTGCCAGTTAAGTTCTGTTTGGGATGACTTCAGGCATGTGATTAGATAAAGCTAATACATTCGTCTCTGGCATATCCATAGAGCTGCTACCTCTGAAGGGGTCTGCCGCACCAGAGGCCTAGGAGTCACTCATTCGCTGCTGCAGTGCAAAGGCCTTTGAACTGGACCATGGCAGCGGTTTAAATGCAGAGTCATAGAACAGTCTGAGGTGTGAAATAAACCCCAGCGCCAACTGCAACTACCATTGGGATTTGCCCAGGACACCCCTCCATTTGGGAAGTGGTGAGCTCTCCCCACATCTTAAAGTGAATGCAGCTTAAAAACAAAACAACCCCCAAAGTGATGCATCCACAACAGCTGCCTCCTGGTGACATCACATATACACATCAAATAGAGGCCACTGAATTGCCCAACAGGATAGCAATGTACAAAAAATAACCTCTCTAAATGCCTCTTGCGCCATCAGAGCTAGCATTACTGTGCAACTGGGCCAAGTGCCAAAAACAGTTGAGATCACACTCACATGGTGACTTCAAAATGAGTAAACAACTAGCTCTGGGATTCTGATAATGCAGGGGTGGGCAAACTTTTTGGCCTGAGGGCCACATCTGGGTATGGAAATTGTATGACAGGCCATGAAGGCTCACAAAATTGGGGTTTGGAGTGTGGGAGGGGGTGAGGGCTCCGGCTGGGGGCTCTGGGGTGGGTTTGGGGTGCAGGAGGGTGCTCTGGGCTGGGACCGAGGGATTCAGAGGGGGATCAGGGCTGGGGCCAGGGGTTGGGGTGCAGGAGTGCATCGGGATGCAGGCACAGGTGCCAGCTTCTCATGGCGCCAGTGGGTGATCGTGCGCCACCCCCGGCCCTGCCCTGCCCTGCCCTGACTCCACCCCTGTCCCGCCCCCATTCCAACCCCTTCCCCAAACCCTGCCCTAATCCCGCTCCCTCCCTGCCCCTATTGGACCTCTCCCCAAATACCCATCCCGGCCCTGCCTCATCCCCTGAGTGCGCCGTGCTCCCCCTCCTTCCAGGCTTGTCACGTGAAACAGCTGTTTTGCAGTGGCAAGCGGTGGGAGTGAGGGGGGGAAAAAAGCAGCCACATGTCGTGCTCAGGAGGGGAGGAGGAGGCAGAGGTGGAAGTGAGCTGGGGTAGGGGGGTGCAGTGGGGAGCCAGCCCCGGAGCACCCATGGAGTCGGCACCTATGGGCCCAGGCTCTGGGCAGCGCTTAGCTCAAACAGCTCCCAGAAGCAGCGGCATATCCCTGCCCCTCCGGCTCCTATGCAGAGGCGCGGCCAAGCGGCTCTGCACGCTGCCCTATCTGCAGGCGCCGCCCCTGCAGCTCCCATTGGCTGTGGTTCCCAGCCAATGGGAGCTGTGGGAGCAGCGCTTGGGTCCAGGGCAGCATACAGAGCCCCCTGGCTGCCCCTACACATAGTAGCCAGAGGGGGGACATGCCGCTGCTTCTGGGAGCCATGCGGAATGAGGCAAGCCCCAGACCCTGCTCCCCAGCAGGAGCTCGAGGGCTAGATTAAAACATCTGGGGGGCTGAAAGCGGCCCCCGGGCCATAGTTTGCCCACCCCTGTGATAATGGCTCTGATTCTGATTTCAGCTGAGGCCAGATCGCCCACAACAGTATCTGATTTCTCATTCTTAGTGTAAAGTCCGGCACCTGAGTGTTGCCAACTCTTGCAATTTAATTGCTTGTCTCTCTGAATTTGCTGTCTGTCTTAAAGCCCTAGCTTTGTTACGTGAGACTTTCTAGCCTTCGTGGCAGCAGATAGAAGCTTGAGAACATGAACCCTAAAGGTTCTAAAAACAGAAGGTCCTCTCCCACCCTCAATTTTTAAACATCTCATATTATGCCAATCTCACAATTCCTGATTTTTGAATGTGTGGGGTTGGCATTCCTGCATATATAGAATCATAGAACTGGAAGGGACCTTGAGAGGCCATCTAGTCCAGTCCCCTGCACTCAAGGGAGGACTAAGTATTATCTAGACCATTCCTGACAGGTGTTTGTCCAACCTGCTCTTAAAGATCCCCAATGACGGAGATTTCACAACCTCCCTAGGCAATTTATTCCAGTGCTTAACCATCCTGACAGTAAGGAAGTTTTTCCTAGTGTCAAACCTAAACCGCCCTTGCTGCAATTTAAGCCCATTGCTTCTTGTGCTATCCTCAGAGGTTAAGAAGAACAATTTTTCTCCCTCCTCCTGGTAACAACCTTTTATGTATTTGAAAACTGTTATCATGTCCCCTCTCTGTCTTGTCTTCTCTTCTCCAGACTAAACAAACCCAATTTTTTTCAATCTTCCCTCATAGGTCACGTTTTCTAGACCTTTCATCATTTTTGTTGCTCTTCCCTGGACTTTCTCCAATTTGTCCACATCTTTCCTGAAATGTGGCACCCAGAACTGGCCACAATACGCCAGTTGAGGCCTAATCAGTGCAGAGTAGAGCGGAAGAATTACTTCTCGTGTCTTACTTACAATACTCCTGCTAATATATCCCAGAATGATGTTTGTTTTTTGTTTTTTGTTTTGCAACAGCGTTGCACTGTTGACTCATATTTAGCTTGTGGTCCTCTTTGACCCCCAGATCCCTTTCCGCAGTACTCCTTCCTAGGCAGTCATTTCCCATTTTGTATGTGTGCAACTGATTGTTCTTTCCTAAATGGAGTACTTTGCATTTGTCCTTATCGAATTTCATCCTATTTACTTCAGACCGTTTCTCCAGTTTGTCCAGATCCTACGTCTTTCTGAAGAGCCACCTGACATCAGCAGGCACAGAGGAGCTTAAAATCTGCATGGAAACCTTTACAATGGGAAACTAGAGAGAGAAACTACTTCTTCCATCCGTGCAAGGTGGATTGGGAAACAAACTCTGTGCTCCCAAAAAAGGGCATCCGGGTGTTGAGTCAACTCTCAATATCCACTTCTGCTCTGTGGTTCAAATCAAAATTAATTGTTAGCGTTAGCGTTATGTTAGTATCTAGTGCCCTGATTGAGATGGGGGGGCTCAGTTGTGCTAGACACTGTACAGCAGCACAGAGTCCTTGTCCTGAAGAATTTACAATGTAAATGGCTGAGGCAAAGGGTAGGAGGGGAAATGGAGGCACAGGGAGGTTAAGCGACAGGCAGGTCAATGTGCTATTGCCAAGTCCCAGGACAAGCACAACTTTTCTAAAGCAATAAACTGATGGGTTTCTTTAAAAGTTGGACTCTCTCTGGCTCAGTGAAGATGTTATGTGCGTGGGCAGGCCAGGCTGAGTGGGGAGTCTGGTGAATAGTCACTCTGCAGCACATTTCCCTCAAAAAGGCATAGAATCACAGAAATGTAGGGCTGGAAGGGACCTTGAAAGGTCATCTAGTCCAGCGCCCTGCGCTGAGGCAGCACCAAGGATATCTAGATCACCCCGCCAGGTGTCTGCCCAGCCTGTTCTTAAACCCCTCCAGTGATGGGGGTTCCACAACTGCATTGTGACTTTCTATTGCCTGAGTATCCTTGAGGGGTCCCTCCAGGGCTTTCCAGCATCTGGAAAGTGTCTGGGTAAGCCCCTGGTAGAAGAGGAAGGATGGGGCACGGGTACCTCAGCTTACAGAACCATCACTAGATACTGTTCTAGCTCTTTTTCTTTCTGGTGTGGGGAAAAAATAACTTGAGATGATTAGCTTAGCTATAGGAGATTAAGTGGGAAGGCAACGGAAATGGAGAAGACCGTTAAAAGAAAGAGGTGGTGACAACAATGTAATCGACGTCAATTCCAGTTTGTGAGGCACAGCGTGAATCTGGGATGACAAGACAAAAACGGAGACGAGTCTATTCAATAGAACAGCTTCCATGGGGTTCACTTTCCTTTGGCTAATTTTGAGTTGGCCCATTCTACATGTCTTGATGTTCACAAAGCTTACGGAGATGGGTTGGGAGGGAGGATAAGGGTTTGTTTCCTCCAACGGCAGATACATTTCTGAATGCTAGTATAGAAACTCTTATTCGTATTCCAGTAGCACCTAGATCCCAGCAGAGACTGGGGGGTAGAGGGACATTGTGTCCATACTGACCTCTCAAATCTACTCGTGGGATTTAGAAAACAATGGGAGAGAGTTTCAAAAGGGCCAAAGAGATTTGGATACTCAACACCCACTGAAAACCAATGGGAGTTGTGCTCCTTAGGCTAGGTCTTCACTAGAAAAGGTGTGTTGGTATCTCCTGGGGTAGATGCAGCTTAAATTGGCAAAGGAGTGTTTTTGCCAGCAGAACTTATACTGGTTCCCAAAGCAAAATAAGCTACACTGATAAAAGTAGTTTGTGGTGTGTTGGAATGTAATAACAATGGAAAATGTCAGAATAACTGGCTCCAATGGAATTATTTAATCAAAGATTCATACAGCACCACACAGGATACAGAAAGAAAACATGTCTTCCCACACCCTGTAGATGGTGTGGAGAAGGTAGTTTGGGCCCTTCCTCTGTACCTGCTAGAATGCTGGCAGTGTTCATTCCCAATCTAACTCCCCAAACCTCTGTCCCTTTATATGGTGTGAGACAAAGAAATGCCTTTTTGGAGGGAAAAATACTTTCCATGATTAGTTTCACCCTGTTTTGCTTTTGATACCTTATCTTACCTATTTACTTATGGCATTTCTGTCATGGCTGTCCCAGGTTCCATGACTGAGTTAGACTAAAGGGCTTTCTGATCTGGTCACACTGGTCTACAATTTTTGAGAAGTTGTCTGCTTCAGAGATAAAATGTGCTATTTATTATGTATTTTGATGTGCTGAAGTCAAATATGACAATTAAAACAACTGGCTACTGTTTCTAAGATATTTACGTTTTTACATTTTATGTCTATGTATATTGTGTAGATAGTAGAGTTTTAATCATAAATTGTAAACCTAGGTCTTTTCATGTGTTTATGGTTGCTTTACATGATAATATTTCACCTGTCCTGTTTATGTAACACTTTAAAAATCAGCAAAAGGGTTATATAAATAAAATGTATTATGAAACAAAAGGCAAAAAACTATTATGTACATAGTTTAGTCCTATTCAGTGTCTACTCGGCGCTTCTTGGCTTGTCTCTTGTATTCATTAAATGGAGCATCTCTTGTCACTGTCCAGCAATAGTCTGCAAGCATTGATGGGCTCCATTTGCCCTGATAGCGTTTCTCCACTGTTGCAATGTCCTGGTGAAATCGCTCGTCGCTCACTGCTCCGCCGTTCGGTGGAAAAAAATCTAGATGAGCGTGCAAAAAATGTATCTTTAGTGACATGTTGCAACCAAGGCTTTTGTATGCCTTGAGGAGGTTTTCCACCAACAACCTGTAGTTGTCTGCCTTGTTGTTTCCGAGAAAATTTATTGCCACTACCTGGAAGGCTTTCCATGCCGTCTTTTCCTTGCCACGCAGTGCATGGGCAAATGCATCATCTCGAAGAAGTTCACGAATCTGAGGACCAACAGAGACATCTTCCTTTATCTTAGCTTCACTTAACCTTGGACATTTTCCACGGAGGTACTTGAAAGTTGCTTGTGTTTTGTCAATGGCCTTGACAAAGTTCTTCATCAGACCCAGCTTGATGTATAAGGGTGGTAACAAAATCTTCCTTGATTCAACAAGTGGTGGATGCTGAACACTTTTCCTCCCAGGCTCCAATGACTGTCGGAGTGGCCAGTCTTTCTTGATGTAGTGGGAATCTCTTGCACAACTATCCCATTCGCAGAGAAAACAGCAGTACTTTGTATATCCAGTCTGCAGATCAAGCAAGAGAGCAACAACCTTCAAATCGCCACAAAGCTGCCACTGGTGTTGGTCATAGTTTATGCACCTCAAAAGTTGTTTCATGTTGTCATAGGTTTCCTTCATATGGACTGCATGACCAACTGGAATTGATGACAAAACATTGCCATTATGCAGTAAAACAGCTTTAAGACTCGTCTTCGATGAATCAATGAACAGTCTCCACTCATCTGGAGTGTGAACGATGTTGAGGGCTGCCATCACACCATCGATGTTGTTGCAGGCTACAAGATCACCTTCCATGAAGAAGAATGGGACAAGATCCTTTTGACGGTCACAGAACATGGAAACCCTAACATCACCTGCCAGGAGATTCCACTGCTGTAGTCTGGAGCCCAAGAGCTCTGCCTTACTCTTGGGTAGTTCCAAATCCCTGACAAGGTCATTCAGTTCACCTTGTCTTATGAGGTGTGGTTCAGAGGAGGAGGATGGGAGAAAATGGGGGTCCTGTGACATTGATGGTTCAGGACCAGAAGTTTCATCCTCTTACTCTTCCTCCTCTGACTCAAGTGAGAATGATTCTGGTGCATCAGGAACCGGCAGTCCTTCTCCGTGGGATACTGGGCATATAGCTGATGGAATATTTGGATAATGCACAATCCACTTTTTCTTCTTTGGCACACCTTTCCCAACTGGAGGCACCATGCAGAAGTAACAATTGCTGGTATGATCTGTTGGCTCTCTCCAAATCATTGGCACTGCAAAAGGCATAGATTTCCTTTTCCCGTTCAATCACTGGCGAAGATTTGTTGCACAAGTGTTGCAGCATATGTGTGGGGCCCACCTCTTGTCCTGATCTCCAATTTTGCAGCCAAAATAAAGGTGATAGGCTTTCTTAACCATAGTGGTTATACTGCGCTTTTGTGATGCAAAAGTCACTTCACCACAAACATAGCAGAAGTTATCTGCACTGTTCACACAAGTACGAGGCATCTCTGCGCACTTTGGCTAAACAGAAATGTGTCCCTTTGCAAAATCAAACACTGACAAATAAGAGAGCACGACACTGTATGATTTCTAGAGCTGATATAGGGCAATTTGTTCAGCAGAGTGATGTAAGCTTCGTTATGATTGCATTATCCATGACTTCTAGGAATAACATGATGCAATTCATATCATGTATGACGCAATACCAGCTTCAGATTGCATCATTCATTGTTTTGCCTAAAAAGCAAGTACTGTCCAAACCCAGTCATAGATTTATTCATAGATCCAGTCAAAGATGTATTTTAGTTATTTCTGGTTTAAATTGAGATCCCTTCCCTTTATAACTCACTTATCCTCCGCCATTCCCAAGTCAAGGATCGTATATACTGACCCAATAGCATATCTTGAAAACTAGAGCCAATCAACAATTTTAAGCATCATTTTCATTCTCAGTGACCCAGAATTAGTTAAGTTTGACTACATTTATTTCAGAAGCATTTTGGCTGTAGAGCAGTGTCATTATTACTGACATTTATGGTAGCTGGCAGTTCTTAATGAGTTAAAAACACCTTTCAGTGGGTCATTATTTCACCCCTTACAGAAAACATTTGCAATCACAAGTACCTCTTATTGCTCAGAGAACATAATTAGATCATAAGCATTCCTTACAAATTACCCAGTCTTATTTATTATAACATACTTCTGTAAGTACCTTTCATTAGTTTTGAGGGGTTCCTTCCCTGGGTGTCTGGCTATATTAGTAAGGTCAGGGTAAAAGATTATACACATTCCATTACTGAATTCAGTGTTTCCTTCACCCATTAGGTTCAATTGAAGGACCAAGTACTTTTCCATTTCAGTAGATATAAGGCACTAAATATTTTGATTCACGACATAAAAAGGACTTTGGTTAGCATATAACAATGATGAGAGTTTAACACTATAAATCATAAAGCTAATATTTACTACCAACTTTTATGCTGGTACAACCACTGCTACACTAGGCCTTTTGCTGGTATAGAAATGTCACACAAAAATCCAACCCCAACTGAATTTACTATACCTGCAAAAGTTTCTAGCATAGCCCTGCCCTAAACCACATGTGAAAAGTCCCACCCCATATGTCTAACCAGTGGGAGTTACCAGTAGCTCTGTTCTATAGGATGAAATTTTCAAAGCCTGCTATGGGATTTAGCTGCACAGCTCACATTCATTGCAATGGAGGTAGTGGAGCTAAATCCTCCTAAATTCACTAGGCAAGTTGTCGGGAAAATTCCTCCCCAGCCCCTACATAGAGAATATCTGAAGGTTCCTTCAAGCAGAAGTAACAAGGTTTTGATCCCTCCTGCAGCTCTGACTCTCAGCAGTAAAGGGATTGGAGACGGGTCCCTCAAGATGACAGCAAAGTCAATAAAATTGAGTCAAATGGGCAGCCAGCGGCAGTTCTTGCAGCTCTATCTAGCCTAGTCGCTTTCTGGATGGGGCCCATCTCTTCAAGGACATGGGTCCCTGCAGCAGCAGCCACAGATGGATATTTTCTAACCACAAGAGGGGGAAGGGGGGAGAGATTACCTTGATTTCCCCCCACACACACCTTGGTTTACAAACTGTACCCAGTGCTTAAGTGATCTGACAAACGTATGTAGGGGGTCTCATCACCCCCATATGTGTCCATTCACCTGCCCAGCAAGTGATTCTGGCCCCACCAATTCTGTCCCCAGCCTCACCTCTGCTCCTCCTGCAGCTCCTGGGGTTCTTTATCTCCTTTCCCAGGCCAGTGAGGGGTGGGAACAGGGTCCCCTCTGCCCCTTCCCAGGCTGGATGCTGCAGGGAGGGAGGGGGGTGGAGCCATGACCGTCCTATTGCTCACAGGAGGAGAGGAGGATTTGGGACTACCCAGAGCTGATGGCTGCTTTCCACTTTCTCCTTTGCCCTCCCCTCTTGTGAGAACAGTGTGGGTTCCAGAGGGAAGGGACGATATTGGGGGGGGGGGGTGATGAGTGGGTTGTGCCTGCATCTGTGGGGGTGTGGAGCCCAGTCTGGCGGCTGCAGGAGCGATATGACACAGGAGCTTTTGTAAAAAGCTGTGCTTAAAGCATGCCCCACTGTGACCCAGCTTGATTTCAAAAACAACCAGCACCCTTGTCCCCAGGTCTGCGACCCATTCCCACCCTGCCCGCACCTCCATGCTGTTACAGCGCACTGGGGCTTTGGGGTCTGTACAGACTCACAGGGAACGCCACCACCTACCATGTTGCCAACATCACCTCTACAGCACCCAGCTTCTCCTTGCTGATCTCCAGCTCAAGCACTGGCCAGGCCTGGCCCTGTTCATCCTATGAGATAGGATGCAATGAGAGAGAGGGGGGGCAATTGGCTGCAGAGCACACAGTCTGTTCCCTGTATGTTAGACCGTCTTTCTCTGCTTTGTACTATAGGTTGAAGTAAGAGCCAAAACTGTGAGCTCGCTTTCTCCTTCCTGTTGCCACTTTCCCCTCCAAAAGACGGATCATCCTGCCAGCCACGCCATGTCGTCAGACCCAACCACCCCTCCGACAGTCCCAACCCTCCACTCCCCGAAGTCGCCTGTCTGGCCCACCTTCCCCTTTCACCGGGAGGGAAGTCGGATCTGGGAGCGGGGCAATCTTCTCCTCCGGGACCTGCCCAGCCCCCTCCCCACCAAAAGAACCAGAACATACTCTGCGTAAGTATCTGGCTTATGCTGCTGAGGGTCGGACGGGGTGGTCACTGCACAAGGGGCAATAGGGCAGAGTATAAAAATCTTGTGAACAGCTCCAATGTGGGGGAGCAATGGGAGAGATTGTAGCTGCTGTTTGTGTGTGATCACACCCAGACACCCACTGGGGTGGTCTCCCTTAGCTGGTTCAACCACAGTAGCTCACAGACAAGCAGGTATTCCCGGAGCTGTGCTGATCTGGATGATGCATACACACAAGGACTAGGAAGCCAGGGGAGGCACGGCTGTGAAGAGTGTGTTTTTGAGTGTGTGCTGCAGACGGGGGAACAGCTTATGTGTAACTGAGCTGGCACTTGCCCTGTGGTCTCTGCGAAGGGGTACGTGTGCATGTATTGTTACACCCCAACAATGCTCATGGTGAGCAAACTCAAACCCGTGTCCCCGGGTGCCCTAGGCAAGGAGGGGATCTGAGGCCTCCACAAATAGCTCCCTTACTTCCACCCACCCAACTGGTTCCCTACTGTCATCTCCTCCTCTAAACAGAGGTAGCGGTACCCACTCAAAAGCACACGGCAGGTGCATCTAACTTCAGTCCCCCTCCCTCCTAGAACCCTCTGCACTAGTTAGTGATGGTTCAAAGGAGGTCCTGAGGTAACGGATGCAAAGGATTCTAGGCTGCCAAGGACCCCTCCCCCACATACCCCTCCCCCTCAACTGAATAAAAATGGGAGTTGCCCCTTAGCAGGAGTGGGGGAGCAGATAGGCAGATGCTCCAGGGCTGGTGAAGAGCTGTCTGGGACTGGCACTTTGGTGGGTGATTGGCACTCAGAGTGCTATTCCAGTGGTGCCGCTGTGGCACCCTGGGCTGCTGCCTCCCTAGCTGGTGGCCACCTGACATGGTGAGTGTGTGGATGCGGCCCCCCGTGTGCAGCACATGGAGCAGAGGTTGAGAGAAGTGCTCTGTGTGACATAGGTGGCCCAGCCCTTTCAGTCGCGTAGTGACTGATCTACCTGCCCCCCTCGAAGGGAGGCTATTGACTGGCTATGGTCTGTTAATTTTGTAAATAGCTGCCTGATTTCTGACCCAGGCTTTTCCTCTTCCACCCACTACCTCTCCGCTGCAGCGCCAGTAATACCTGGGTCTGGCTGGGTTTGGGATTGTCTGTTGTGGAAAGCC
This sequence comes from Trachemys scripta elegans, assembly GCF_013100865.1. Lineage (NCBI taxonomy): Eukaryota > Metazoa > Chordata > Testudines > Emydidae > Trachemys > Trachemys scripta. The sequence continues at coordinate 88,846,938 of NC_048298.1, read as the reverse complement.
ACTTCTGGCAGATGAGGGCCCTAAAAATCTGCCTCCTGATTGTAATTGCAACCTTGATCTTCAGCGAGAATGTGATTAACAGTGTCTGTCCTGCTAAACTGAGTGGTGTCCATGGCAACCAGAAGACCCTGTAAACAACTGACACTTTCAAACAAACTCTCTTCTTTATCCCCAGTGTGCGGTTCTAACTCTGGTATTAAGAGCACCAGTCACTTTAGTATCTAGCTTCTTGGCAGATGGAATATATAAAAGATACTCATTACCCCCTGGACTGCCAGTTCAGTGGTCCTGGGAACACAAGACCATGATCCTAATGGTAAGGGACACCATGTTGTTTAGAAAAGTGGTGACACAACCCTCTCCTGGACTAAAGATGTGTTGAGACTGATTGGTCTGGCTCCTTTAAGTGGCACTGCCCAATGGTGTCTCTTGAGGTGCCAACTGTGAGACTACTTCACCTCTTCCCCACTCCTCTCTCCTTCCCTAGGACGGCTCGTGCCTCTGCTGGCCCTGTCTTCAAGGGTGTCTGTAAGCAGTTCTCACGCTCCCAGGGCCACGGCTTCATCACTCCAGAGAACGGCACAGAGGACATATTTGTACACGTGTCTGAGTGAGTTCTGTAGGGAGTGGGATATAGAGCCTTTCACCTTGAGGGCATTGCTAGGTCTGGGAGGACTGGATGTCTGAGGGGACTGCGAATGGGACAGGATCCTTTAACTTGGAGGTCACTGGTAACAATAGATGGGAATGACCAGAAATTGTTGCCACTTAATGGCTGTTTGGGGCCTGTGAGAAGTGAGTTTGGGCTAGAGGGGGCCAGGGAGATCTCAGGTACGTTTGTTGTGGAGATGCGTTCACATCACACAAATAGCTTTGATGATGGGTGTTAACTGAGGCATGAGGGCTAGCTGATGAGATTGGTTATGGAGGCCTAGGACAGGCCAAAATCTCCGGGGGGAGGGACGGGAGGACTCTACTTTGCCCTGCCCCTTTCCAGAACTGGGCTCTCTAGGTTGGAGGCATAGTGTGTGGTGGTGAAGTGCACAGGCTGCTGCTGGCTGGGCAGTACCTGTTCTGGGGATAAAACCTTCTCCAGGAGTCTGAATCCTGTGTCCTACCGCAGCAAAACATTCACTAAGGCTGGGATTTCCAAAGGGGCCCAGGGAGTCAGGGGCCCGAATGCCACAGGTGTGAGCTTGCTTTTGCCCTATTGAAGGACCCCAGATAGCGGGACTCAGCCTGGTGCCAGAGCCCCTCATGGCATCATCCTGTAGCCAGGGAGAGGAAGGGCTATCACTGCAGCTCTGCCCACCCCTATAGAAAGGGCACACTTGATGTCAGGTCTTCAGGAATGAAGCATTTGTCCCCACTTCCCCAAGAGCAGCCTGTGACCAAGGACATCATTAGTTCCTGATTATTTTTTTTTGGCTTATGTCTCGTTTCAGCCCCTAACGATCTGCCATGTCTTCCTCTCTTCCAGCATCGAGGGGGAGTATGTCCCCATGGAAGGAGACGAGGTCACATACAAAATTTGCCCCATTCCACCCAAGAACCAGAAGTTCCAGGCTGTGGAGGTGGTGCTCACCAACTTGGCCCCGCACACAAAGCACGAGACGTGGTCTGGCCAAATAATCGGCTCCTAGGCTTTGGGTGGAGTCTACGTGGGCCAGCTCAGTCTGGAGGCAGGGTGGGGGGTGGTGACTAAGTCTGGGACAGATGGCTTGGGGGGGAGAGGGGCGGGATCACATTTATTGTTTGCAAAGTGACATGTAGCCGTATCCATTCTGTGTCTTTTATAAGATTACATTCTTGTTTGTAACCGTGTCTTCTTGGGGGCGGAGGGAGAGGCAGAGCTGCTTTGGGGCGGATTCCCACTTTCCTACATGTCATGAGCTCGTGTGGTCTCTCCTCAGGGACATGTGCAGAAACCCCTGCTTTGTGTTGGGAGAGGAGAGGTGTGAACCCAGCAGGAGTTGATGTCAAGTTTATCCCGCTGCCTATGCGATCCAAACTCACCACTCTTCTCTGATCCCAACTCCTTCAGGAAGCTCCAGATCGCCCATGCAGGGGGCCAGGACAGCCTGTGTTCCAGCCCCCTAGCTCCCCCAAAGCAGGCGCTAAGGAGAGCCAGGGGGAATGAGGGGTGGGCAGCAATATCCCCGGAGAGAGTGGGCAAGGAGGCACTCATCATTTGAGGGGTAGGGCAGCCCCACAGAGTCTTAAAGAAGCATGTAGATTGAAAGCTCCAGTTAGGTGTTCTAGAGTCTTTCCTGGGACTCTCTCACCTGGCAAGAGATGGAATTTATTCCCCCTCCCGTCCAGCCAGTGAGGGGAGAAAAGAGGCAAAATGGCATGTACCTCCCCCAGGTCATTTCATACACCTGCCTCTTGGCTCTGAGCAGCTGTGCTCCATGGGCTCTGGATCTGGCCACTGCTCTAGTGAGGCTCATTTGCACCCCCTTTGCCGCCTCTCTCTTTAATTTCCCCCAAATACTGGCATCCTGAGCCTAGGGAGTAATAATATACCAGGGGGCTGGGGTTTTTTTTTTTTTTTGGTAAGGCAATGGAATGTACCACTGTGCAGGGGGACAGGGGAGTCTTTTAAAATATGAATTAAGTCTCTTTCTCCCCCCAACCCTTCCCTCAGATCCCCACACATGTGATTGAGATTTGCCAAATCTCATTAGTGTGGAGGAAGATGTCCTAAAAACAATGAGGTTAGCTTTGAAAACCTCTTCCTGTCCAGAGCACCAGGAGACTTCGGCTCTAGTCTGTATAAACTCACGGTGGGGCTTCGGGCAAGTCATTTGGGGAACAGGCTCAGAAGGGATCTCGGATTCTTATTTCTTGGTGCTTCAGATTTCAGTGGCCCACTTCGAATCATCTTGGATCTGATGCTCAGAGGTGCTGAGCATGCACAGTTCCCAATCACTTCATCTGGAGTTGTGTGTGCGTGGCACGTCCACAAATCAGGGCCTTGGTGTCTCAGTAGATGCTTTTCTGAACCTTCATCTCTCAGCCTCCATTTCCCCATTGGGATGATGAAGTCGGTTCTCCCCCAGTCCTACCCATTTTGAGGCCTGTGCTTTGTAAGTCGAAGTGCTAGTTGGTATTTACAATCTTACTCATACTCCTTTAGAAATCTTCCTCCTTCAGATGTTCACAGGTCAAACAACTCTGTATAGACGTTGGTGTGGTGATTATTGTTTTGTGTGTGAGAGAGGAGAGAGAGACCAGGAAAGAGCATAACGAACCAAGAAGGCAATGGGAATAAATCTAGACTCTAGTTACTGATGTGCTGTCCAGTCATGCAGACTCACCAAATTGTAGGCCAGATGCTGTCTTTAATCCTCAAGAGTGGTCCTCACCAGCTACACAGCTGGATAAATAGTTTCCTGCTTTAGATTAAGTTGATTAACTTATTTAAGCAATTTAATATAATAAATCTTTGCAAATGCAAAATGTAAGATTTTTCTTTTTTAGGAGGCACTCATCTCACGTTTCCTCAAGCGTGGTACATTCTGGTTCCTGCTCCCCCATCTCACACACACACAAATGCCCATGGTTTGCTCCTGTCTTTAAGTGTCCTAGTTGTTTTGGCAACTCTCTCTCTCTGTCTCTCTGTGACCCTGTGGATTTCCATGGCATAATTGCTGTGGTTGCTATGGTGTGCTGTATGTACAGGTCACTCTCCTGGGACAGGATAGGGAGGATTGTGCCAGGGGTTGACTTAGGCTTGATGGTTGAAGAAGGAACTCTTAATATCCTGATCACACATAGCACCATAGATGCTGCAGATGGAAAAGCCCTGCTATGTTCACCCCCCACCCAGTGATTTATTGCACTGATAATAGATGGATAGCAGAGCAGAGGTCTGGGCTGGTAGCTACTGCTCTATGCTGCTGCATGGCCAGAGACCTGGGGTTGAAGATCTCTCTGCACTTCTGCTGTGTTTAGAGGTGTTGCAGGTGAAGAAGCACTTTTCTTTGGATGGAGCTGACATGAGTTTTGGGCTACAGCTCCCCTCCCCTCTTGCTAATGTAAATTCCCTTTATGTATGTTTGTGTTGCTGGCTGTGGGGCGGGAAGTGAGGGAGATGGAGGAAGGGCATAGGTAGCAGTATGTTCTCAGGGGTAGCAGTTTAGTTGGCTATGCAGTTCATGGTGGGAATTCAGCTGCCTAGGTGTGCCTCCACAGTTACTGCTTCCTCCAGACTACATGGGTCTCTCCAGGCACCTCCCCCTGGAGCATATAGGGTCACTGCTACAACACAAACTTAATTTCTGGTCTTCCTATAAATATCCTGAGTAGGCAAATCTCCCAATGCAGCTGGTCAGGAGTGGGGAGGGGCTCTGTGTGCAGGGCGTGGCTGGCATGGGTTTGCATATTATGGGCAGGGCTGCAGCTCCGTGCACACTGATACTATCTGCTCCTCGACCTGAATTAACCCTTTGGAGACTCTGTAACTGAACATGTCCTCCTGAGGACTTATTTGGGATGGTCCTCTGGAAAATGCCAACATCCTAAGGGTTAAGCTGCTCGAGCTGAGTGGACATTGCCCAGGCACAGCAACAATGGTGGCGGGGGGGGGGGGGGGAAAGTCAGTTTTGCTGAGTGGTAGGATGCCCTCGGGTGGAGTGTATGGGCTGCCTGGTCCAGAGAGCAAAAGCACACGTGCATGAGCAGCACCCATGTTAGGAGGCAGTGCTGTCAAGTGGCTTTATATGGTGGTTAGAGGGTAGTGTTTGCCCCTCTCTTGCTTCTATTACCATGGGAGTGTGAGTTCTGCCGTAACTCAGAGAGGGGACACCATCCTGCCAGGACTATGCTGAAGCCTAAAATGCCTGACCCTGATATGCTTTGGAGCCTGGCCCAGTATCCATGCATAGCTGAGGTAACTGGTGAGATCGGTGGCCCATCAAGTCTGCTTGGTACACCAGCCCTCCTTTTGCCCCCTATCCAAATGGGTTCAGACTGTGCCACTGCTATTCTATGGGTGCAGTGTTACACTACCGGGAGCAAAGTGGGAAGTCCTTGTGAGTCACCAGAGCCTCACTACTCCCCCGCTGAAGCTGAACTGTTCAAAGACTGGGGGTTGTTGGAGCCCCAGCCTTCTGAAGTCAATGGCAAAACTTGTATTGGTGCTGTTGCGAGTGGGATCTGGCCTATCCCAGAGTGATTCATAACAGGGCTTAACACCCTTTGGAACCCACTGGGCTGTGAGGGGGTGTGTGTGTGTGTGTGTGTGTGTGAGAGAGAGAGAGAGAGGGGGGGGGGGGGGGGAGGAAGGAATGCTGTAGTCTGCTCATTTCATCCAACACTTGCCTCAGCCCTGGAGGACAAACTAATCAGGGGACCAGGTTATTCCCTCTTCCTCACTGGAAGCTCTGTCCTGAATACTGAGGTAGCTCCACCACATCCTCACTGCTGTTCTTTGGTTAAACAGCAGCAGCAGCAACCCATGTCTCCTCCCCGTGGAGCAACAAATGCCAGAAACTGCAGCTCCCTCTTGCATCCCGCCTGGAATGGGCAGCTGGCTTGGCCACAACTAACTCTTTGGTTCTTTTGGAAGTAAACTAAAAACTTAGAAGTGTTTTTTGTGTTTTTTACAACTCTGGCGTTGTTCCCGCCTGTCTGACCTTGTGTCGACTTCTGTAACACTGGCAATAAACCATTCAAAGTGACTTTCCCATGAGTCCTGCCTCTCTCATCTCTCTTGTGTGGTGGCTCTTCCATCTGTCTGACGTGGGCAGGGCCCTCACTGCAGGACTGTCCCCAGGATCCTCAGAGCTGCAGCAGGAGAGAAGTATCTGGCCCCCCTTCTGTTACTAGACCCTGCTAGCTGTTGCTGGGCTTGGCCACAGTGGGTTGCACGAGTACTGAGGTACAAAGCACACAGTGCTCCATGGCCACATTTAATATTTTAATGTTTGTTAAATAAATTTATTTTAAACACTTGGGATCAATTGTACAGGAGCTGCCTGGCTCTGTTGCAGATGTGACCAGAGCCACCTGTCTCCTTGGTCACTGACACATCCATCCATGTTCAAACACACACAGCAATAACTCTGAGACACACATTTCTGCTTAATCGTGGTAGATATCAGCTGTGGACAGTACAAGGAGAGTCCTCCGGCATCCCAGGGCAGGGGGGGGAGGCAGAGGGGAGTGCTAATAGGTCCAGCCACCTCGTGGCTAGTCAGAGGTATAACACAAAGGAGGCATACTACCTGTTTTGTAGCCCTTCATGGGCTACTGAATGCTCTGTCTCCTGTTGTTGTGAGAAGGGAGGGGGGTGGGTTCCCACTTCATGCCCTCTCCACCTGTCACAGTGAGATCAACCCAGCAGGGTTACAAATACAGGGTTAGGAAACAGACATGGAAAAAAACCAGAGATGCTAAATTCTAGACCAACAATTATTCCCATCTTCCCTCTCACATAACACCATCACCCCCAGTGCACTCCGTGCTAGGGCAGTGGCGACGCAGCTGGGATGGGGTGCTCCTCATGCTTGGGTGCTGATACAAGCCACACCAAGGCATGGTGGTCAGGACTCAGATGGGTGGATTCCCCTTCTTGGCTCCTCCTAGTGCTGGCAGAGTAGCCCTCTCAGCTGCTATGTGCCCTGGGGTGTGCAGACCCCCCTCTAGGCCTCTGGGAGGGGGTCTGACAACTAGCACCTGGTGAGTATTTCCAGGGTGCAGGAAGAGTGACTACAGGGCTCTAGGAACAGGGGGTGCATGCAAGCACTTCCTAGGAACATGCCCATGGGGTGTGGTCAAACAGAGGCTCTTCCTCTCCTGTAAGGAGCTGCTCAGGCAGGGCGCAGGCTCTCACCCACCCTAACCACTGCCAAGGAGCCCAGTCCTGCCCCTTCCCTCCACACTTGCATTTGGGCCCTTGCCCACATCAGTGCAGGGCCAGCAGTGCCAGTGCTAATGGGAGGCAGCCAAGCTAAGTCACCTGGGGCCTGCTTCTCTGAGGCACTGAGCAGGTGCAAACCATGCGCTCAGCCCCTCGGCACAGCAGGGCCTGGGGGATTGGGGTTAGGCCCTCGAAGTCAGAGGTGACTTTTCAAAATGGTGGTACAAGCCCAAGCCCATCCCCTTCTTCTCCCCCTCCCCCATGGTGCTGCCTCCCCACTGCTGCTGTCGCTGCCAGGCCAGGGGGAGGCCTGGCTCAATCTTTGCTTTTCCCAAGGATGGTAGCAGGGTGGGCTCTGCTCTACCCCAGCCAGGCTGACTGCTTAAAGCCAGCCCAGCCTCTCCACTTTACACAGCACCAGAAGCAGGGCTGTGACAGTCCCAGCATTGGCCAACAGTGCGGTTTGGAGGAGGGGCCTCCAGAGCAAGTCCATGAGCCTTTACAGCCAGAGCTGAAGAGCCTGGTGCTGTGGCTGAGAGGTGTAATGGACTCCCCTCTGCTGCGGACTGGCATAGGGGGAAGCCCACCACATGCTGACCTGGCCCCTAATATGGTTTGGGCTCTAACAGAGAGGAGGCCTAACGGTAGCCTAGAGCTGGCATGGCATCACCTACTACAGTGGTTCTGAAACTGTGATTCATGGAGCTGTATCTGCTACCACAAGGAAGTGTTATTCAGAGAGCAGGTGCTGAACTGTGCATTAGCAGGAGGCCAGGGCAAGCCCCTGTTGGCCTGGTTTTCAGCAAGGCCAAGCACCCACAACTCCATGTGAAGCTTAGTACTGCTGAGGAAGCGCCCTTTGGGTTCCCAGCTGAGTAGGGAAGCCAGTGTTGCCCACCTTGCAGTAGTGGGCCCCTGGGAAGGTGACCCCAGGTGAGTCCCAAGTGGGTGCAGGGCAGAGCACAGTGGGGTAGGGAAGGTGTGTAACCCTGCATGGATGGCACAGACAAGCTCCTGAATGGGGAAAGCTGTAGCTGGTTCCTGTAAAGTCACCCACTTTCCATCTCTGCTCCCACTGCACCTATCCCCAGGAACAGTCAACATGCACAGAGCGGCAACCTCAGGCAAGTTCTTCCAGCCCCCTTCATCAAATGCTGAGCTCAACCCCACAGGGCCACCAATAGACATCCCATCCCCAAAGGAGCAAGGGCCCCGTTTTCAGGGTGTCTGAGCACTCAGAGATCCCGTTGATTTCAAAACTGGTGTCACAAGGTGCTCAGCCTCTCTGAAAAGCAGGCTGCCCGGAGCCTGCTGCTGGGTGAAGCAGAGTAGGGGAACCACACAGTAAGTGACCCCCTAGCTGAATCTGTATGTTCAATCCCCAGACAACCTGGGCTCTAAAAGGATGAGCCCACCCCTGCCACCTGAGCTGAGACCTGGACATTGGGAGCCTGGTCTGTTAGCTAAGTAGCAGGAGGAGACTCTGAAACTGCTATGTGTGGTCTAGCCACTAAGAAGAAGCAAAGAGCCACTCTGGTTTACAGGGGCAAGACAGAGCAGCAATCGAAGTGAAAAGCTAAAGAGGGAAAGAAAAACAAAAGTCAAAAAGAGCAGGAGAGAGAGAATGGAAAGAAAAGAAATAGCAGCATGGCCTGAGGCAGATCGGCACCTGCTTCCTTAAAGGTGACTGGCAAAAGGGGAGGGGGCAAATTAGAGCTGTTCCGTGCTTTGTTTCCAGCTGGATAAAGAACTCTTGAAAGGGCTGGGCTGGTTTTTTAAACTAGAAATCCAGCTCTCGTCTAGCCTGGCAGTCCCAAGGGGGTCTGGTGATGTCATCACTTCATAGCTTCTCCAGACAGGAAGACTTGAGCAATTGTGGGAGGAAAGGGCATAACACTCAGACTGCTGAAACTGTGAGAGGTTTCTTTTTTTATTAACTTAATACCCACCCAATTCCAATGCCTAATTAACTCTTGGTTAAAAGAGTGCCTTTGTTAAAGTTTCCACTTCCCAACCTCTTCAATTGAGGTGCTAAGGGCAGAATAAACTCCCATAGACCTCCCAGAAGTCCTCCAGCAAAATCAGAGATCAGCCACAGCATTCCTGATATTTCTAGTGTAAACAAAAACCCAGTGCACCCTTTTATATATATGAACCCTAAAGAAATAATGACCTTCTTTATACACCTGACCAAGCTGGAAAGGGCACAAGCTCATAAGAACAGCCATACTGGGTCAGACCAGTGGTCCTAATCTAGCCCATTATCAGGTCTTCTGACAGTGGCCAGTGCCAGATGTTTCAGAGGGAATGAACAGAACAGGTAATCGAGTGATCCATCCCATCGCCCACTCCCACCTTCTGGCAATCAGAGGCTAGGGACACCCAGAGCATGGGGTTACAGCCCTGATCATTTTTTAAAACCCTTTGCAGGTCACCTTTAAGGACTGGTCCGCTGTGTGAAGTGGTCTGAGAACACCTGGCTTATGGCGGTCCCAGACTCTACTTCCTATTTAAAGGTGCTAACTGATGAAGAGTGCATCCCTTGTGCAAATACGTTTAGAGAGTGAGACTGTAGTGACTGGCCCCCTACAAATGCCTCAGATCAACAGAGGCATTTGTAGGGGGCCAGTCTCCCACCAAGAACTGAACGTTCACCCGGAAAAGGAAGAGAGTCTGTTTAGTGGCAGGGAGGAGTCTGGTCCCACACAGCCCACCTGTAACTGGGGGTAGTGGAAAGTTAATAACCCCCATCCCTATCCCCTCCACCACCTCAGTTTAAATCCTTCCCTCACAACCAGCTCTGGAAAGCTTTCTTCAAAGGGCCCTGCGCAGAGTCCTCGAATGAAGGTGGTTTTCATGATGTGGGATCTTGGAAGGCGGGGTGCTGGAGAAGGGGTATCAGAGTCACGATTCATTAGCTCTCTCCGGAAAAAAGATCTCACGGCACCTCCTGACTGTGTCCTGGGGAGACTGGACGCTGTGGCCTACTGTCCGGGGGTCATCATAAATTTCATAATCATTCCCTCCCTGCAGGGGGAAAAGAAAATAGGGATGAGGGTAGTAATCACAACCATAACCCCCTCTCTAGCTATAGCTTGCTTTATCTTACACAACCCCCCTGGAGACTCTGTAGAAGGGTTGTTCATCTGCCACTGAAATGCAGCCACTCTGCTGCTGGAGGGGAACATGGCAGCTCATAACAGGCTACTAGTGTTTGCCTGAAACACCCGCCTCACGTTGTTAGCAGGTTTTGATCCTGCTGAGAAAAGGTTCCATGGGGTTTGCTGATTCAATGAGGCAAGTGACTCATTGCCCCATGTGGCTCTAAGGAGCTGGGAGCGGCTCTAGGGAGAGAGAGGATTTAGGGTCTGGTCTGAGGCGCGACTGTCAAATCTGTAGCGGGAATGGAGCTAATTTTTATCATCTTGCTGCTGCCAACAAAAAGCCAAATGCAAAGCCCGGGAAACAGGGGAATATGGGTTGCTGCAGCGTGTGACCTGTGCTAATGGAGTAGGGGGGAAAGGTCCCTGCTTACACCGCTGTTCTGCAGCTACAACACTCTGGAGTAGTTTAAGACAGGAAGTGAAGAATACCACATCCATCTGAAACGACTGGAGAATTTTAGAGCAGTACAATGTAGTTACCCAAGCCGGAGCTTGGCTAACACCCCTCCCCCTACATCGGTGGAGATGCCCAAGTCAGCTTATTGCAGCAGGTAAGGCTCATCCTGTAACTGACTCCAGAGAGAAAGCAGGGCCGTTCCTGTTTACACTGAAAAGCCTCTGCGGAAGTGGGCGAGGTTTTGGTTTACATCTCATTGGTTACATGGCACCTTCAGCAGCATAGCCCTTCCCAGACCTGTGCTGGGCCACTAGGTCAGTAATGACTCAGAAGGAAGAGAGCCACCCGTTGAATCCCCAACACCACTTCTTACAGCACTCACCCCTGGAGATGCAAGTTCTGCTGGGACTGCAGCCTGCTATGGTACAGTTGCAGGCCCTCATTTGCACTAGAGAGACCCCCCTCTCCCCACTAGAGGGCAGTCTTGCTTGATACCAATTCCAAAGGGAGTTTAGGTGAAGTCCCATATAGCTGGAGAAGGACCCCCTGCCCTCTCCTCGGACAGGCTGCCAGCCTAGAGGAGAGAAATGCCCCCCCCCCCCCCCGATATACTCACTGGGGTTGTCTCGTTCCCGAAGAAGTGGATGGTGTCGAACTGCTCGTCGTTGAGGATGTCGAGGCAGTAGCGCTTGTCCCAGCCCTCAGGGAAGACATCAAAGCTTATCATACCACCTGCCAGCAGGAGGGAGGTTGTTAGGCGATCTGGCTGGTGTTGGAAGGGTGCGGGGTGAATTCCAGACCTCGATACCGTGGGGCAAAGGGCAATGTCTGTCCATGTGGTCCAGGCAGGCACCAACCCAGCCATGGTGATCGAGTCTCTAATGCATTATCAGGATGACAGCAGCTGCTGTTTCTATGGCAATGGGCTGTGATGGCATCAGCAAGGCCCTTGTGATTCCAGCCAAGGGCACAAGCAGGAACCAGTGAGGCTTGTGTGGGTGGGGGGAGGCCCTGCTTTGCTCCAGAGAAATCTGCCAGAGGTACTGTACCAGAGAGGTCTGTCCCCTTTCAGGTGTAGTGGGATCTGGGGCTAGCCAACCCTGTTCCATGACATGGCCCCTTTAAACAACAGCTGTTTAAGGAGGCAGCAGAGAAGCTGGGGAATGGGGGCCAGGTGTTAGTCAGGGAGCTACCTCCTGATCCAGGATAAAACCCAGCTGTTGGCTGAGACAGATGGAAGAAGAGAGACTCTGTGGAGTGAGCCTGGATCCTAGCAGGCAGGGGCACTTGACTCTGTGCACAGCCCATGGAGGAGCTGTGAAATCCCTTGGCCAGAGGAATGGTGCTGAGACACCAGGGCAACGAAAAGACTCCCCATGGGAGCCAGAACAGAGGTGGGCAAACTACACGGGACCATCCTGCCTGGCCCCTGAGCTCCCGGCTGGGGAGGCTAGCCCCCAGCCCCTCCCCCATGCCCCTCCCCGCAGAGCTACGCTGCTGTGCGGGCAGCGCTCTGGGTAGCAGAGCTGCGCGCTCCTGCTGAGCAGAGCAGCAGTGTGCCTGGCTCCAGCTGGTGCAGCAGCCAGACATGCTGCTCTGCATGGTAAGTGGGCTGGGGGGTTGTATAAGGGGTGGGAGGTGGTCAGGGGATGGGGATGGTTGAATGGGGCAGAGGTTCTGGGGGAGCGGAGTGGTCAGGGGAGGGGGAACAGAGGGGGTTGGATAGGTGTGGGGTCCCAGGGGGCCTGTCAGAGGTCAGGGGTGTGGATGGTGTTGGGGTGAGCAGTGGGGTTGGATAGGGGGTGGAGTTCCAGGGGGTGGTGGGTCCTGGGAGGGGGCAGTTAGGGGACAAGGAGCAGGGGGGGGGGTTGTATGGGTTGGAGGTTCTGAGGGGGGCAGTCAGCAGGTGGGAAGTGGGAGGGTGCCAGGCTGTTTGGGGAGGCACAGCCTTCCCTACCCCGCCCTCCATCCAGTTTTGCAACCCCAACATGGCCCTCGGGCCAAAAAGTTTGCCCACCCTTGAGCCAGAAGCTGCAGTGGGAGTGACAGAGCTCCCTGGCACCAAGTTAACTGGAGGGGGAACTGGGAACCTGAAGGCCTAGATGGAGGGTGAAACTGGAAACCCCAAGAGGAAAGGGCTTGGGCCTGAAAGGGCCAAAGGAGACTAACCATTTCCTAAAGCCTTAACTGATCCCCAGGAAGGGGAACATTACTGCAAGTATTCTGGTCTGCAACCATGTGCTTGGAAGAACTAGGAGGGAACTAAGGGCTGGGCGCCTGCAGGGTCATGCTGTGCCATGACTGGGCGTGCTCTGGGACAGGCCCCTGCCGCAGTACTTCCATGGCCCCATCCCCACCGTATCCAAGTACCTCACAACTCCCCTACCTCACAGGGGTGTTGAGAAAAGTGCTAGCATCCCCTTTTACACAGGGGAAGCTGTGGCACAGAGATACTAAAACAACAAGGAGTCCTGAGGCACCTTAAAGTCTAACAGATTTATTTAAGGCATAAGCTTTTTTTTTTTTACCCACAAAATCTTATGCCCAAATAAATCTGTTAGTCTTTAAGGTGTCTTAGGACTCCTTGTTTTTGTGGATACAGATTAACACAGCTACCCCCTGATACTTGACAGAGACACTAAGTGACTTGCTTGAAGGTCCCACAGAAAGCCTGGGGCAGACTAGGAATTGAACCCAGGTCTCCTAAGTTTCAGGCTAGAGCCCTCCCATAATCCTTTCCTTTAATACATCCATATGTATTTAGATATGGAAAATATTGTGTCAGCGTGCTCCGTCTCTAAGCAGAGCTGGGCAGCGAGAGTGGCTCCTGGCACTGGCAGGGCTAGAAGATCAAATGCAGAGGGAATGACAGATGGCACTCAAGGACAGTGAGTTCTGTCTCAGTGTTCAGTGGTGTGAGCAGGGGACTTGGTGCCAGGAGCTCCTGAGGCCTTCTGCCACTCTTCAGCTTTGTGCACATCCCTTTCAGAAGGAGTCCTTAATTTGTGTGTCTCCATTTTTGGGTACTCCAATCACTTTATGCCTTATTTTTAGAGGGACTGAGTCCCTGCAGCTCCCATTATCTTCATGTGCTCGCTTACAATCCTAGTCTACTGCTGGCAGCGTACCAAAGTCATGGGAGAAAGGACCATTGTTCTGTTCTCATTCCATGTGCATTTGAGGAGGAGAACAGGACTGCAATGTCTTTGCCCTTCTCTGCTATGACAAATGGTCTGTGCCAATGCTGGCAGGGATCACGAGATGTTCTTACTGGGGCAGCGAAAGGGGATGCTGCCTAGAGATGCAGGCTCCTTGGAGTGCAGAGTGTCAGGGAGTCTGAATTACACAGAATGGTCAATGATGTGCCACCTCCACCATGCCCCCCCCCCAATCACTCATCCCTGCTACACTCCTAGTAACAGGCTTTCTTTTTGAGGGGAGCCTTCCATTTTTAGTCATGCCTACCTTCCCTGCGGAATGGCTTTAAAGAATTCAGCCCTGTCACTCACCCAGCCTGATGACCTTTCACTTCAGTGAAAAGACCCAAGAGTGCTCCTCTCCTGCTGTGCTCCATGAGGCTGGCTGGGGGTTGAGCACTCCTGAAAAATCTGTCCATTAAAGTGCAGTTTCACTCTGATAAGTGACTGCATAAAATGGCATCATGGACTCCACATTTACTGCCTCAGTGACTCCAGATGTAGCTTTTCCTTGTAAATGGAGTAAAGGCAGTTTTCTTACCAGTCACCCCTGGAGACACAACCTGGGAGCTCAGACTCAGGCTGGGCTCTTCCCCTCTCCTGCACCAGTGGGTTCAGTGGGGTTACGTAGGTGGGACCGAAGGTAGAATTTGGCTCTGTAGTTGGAACTCTGTTAGCAATCCTGTTGCTATTGTTTGAAACAGAACAAATTCAAGCTCTCTCTCCCATAACTGTGTTGGCTCAGTACAGCTAACAGGAGTAAAATATAGTTAAAACTTAGTGTGTCACTAAAGCCAGCACATCTGAGTGATACCAGGGAAGCATATCTACGGTTTTCGGACCATAATCACACTTTAAATAGGAAACAGGGTTTGAGATCCCTCCCTAGGGATGAACACGGGGAATACACCTCCCAGGGATCTCCATTGGGAGTACACCTCTGCCATTCACTCAAGCAGATGCTCTCTCACTTTTAAGCAGGAAACAGCCCGGCATCCTTCCCTTCCAAGATCCCTACAGAAAATTCATCACAGAGGGAAACCCCACAGTAGCTGTGATGCACTCTGCTCACCTCGAGAGAACCGTAGGCCTTTGCCAGCAAACTCCCTCTGCAGGGCTGCCACAAACTTCTCTCGGATCCTCTCTTTCTGCAGATGGGACAAACAGAAGGAGAGCAGGTTTTGAATGACTGTATCCTTGATAGGCCTCATTCTAGATTCACCAACAGGCCTCTCTCTGTGCATCACCAGGTTAGTTTCTCTGCTCTCATCCCAGTTTCCAGGCCAGAATTTCCTTGCTACCCCAGCAGCAAGTACAACCTCCTTCCTCTGTCTCCTGTACTGAGCACCTAGGACAACTGCTGGGGGAACAAGGGGGGTACTCAGCATGGACTGTGAGGATTCAAAATGGACTCTGCTTTCATGCTACTTTAATTTCTCCCTGTATATGACCCCTGCCCCTGACCAGTCTCGCACTGCTGTAGCCAGCCCACATTAGCCTTGGCCATGTCAGCCTAGAGGACCCCAGGTCAGGATGGTCCAGGTCAGCTGTTGAGCAACCCCAAACCAAAGCCCCTTCCTGCAAACCCCCCCCCCCCCCCCACACACACACAATGAGCTGATGCATTTCACCATCAATGTTATTCGCCCTTGAAGGTTCAGAGGCCCATTCAGGACCCAAAATCCGGGCTGTCTTGACATAGTCTGACCTCTTCTGCCCTTAGGGAGGGTAGAAGGAAGCCACCACAGATAGGTTGGTTCAGCCGGTATTTGCCAGGATCTCAGAGCTCTGTAGATCTGTTTAGGAGATTGGTCCTGGTCTGGAAGGCCCATTGGGGAGACACCTGCTCTATTGGGGCTGGGGAATTGGGCACAGTATTCTTGCCAGCAAGTTAAAGAAGTATGGATTGGATGAATGGACTATAAGGTGGATAGAAAGCTGGCTAGATTGTCAGGCTCAACGGGTAGTGATCAATGGCTCAATGTCTAGTTGGCAGCCGGTATCGAGCGGAGTGCCCCAGGAGTCGGTCCTGGAGGTGGTTTTGTTCAACATCTTCATTAATGATCTGGATGATGGGATGGATTGCACCCTCAAGAAGTTTGTACATGACACTAAGCTGGGGGGAGAAGTAGATATGCTGGAAGGTAGGGATAGGGTCCAGAGTGACCTAGACAAATTGGAGGATTGGACCAAAAGAAATCTGATGAGGTTCAACAAGGACTAGTGCAGAGTCCTGCACTTAGGACAGAAGAATCCCAGACACTGCTACAGGCTGGGGACTGACTGGCTAGGCAGCAGTTCTGCAGAAAAGGACCTAGGGGTTACAGTGGATGAGAAGCTGGACATGAGTCAACAGTGTGCCCTTGTTGCCAAGAAGGCTAATGGCATATTGGGCTGTATTAGTAGGAGCATTACCAGCAGATTGAGGGAAGTGATTATTCCCCTCTATTCAGCACTGGTGAGGCCACACCTGGAGCATTGCGTCCAGTTTTGGTCCCCCGACTACAGAAGGGATGTGGACAAATTGGGGGGAGTCCAGCAGAGGGCAACAATAATGATTAGGGGGCTGGGGAACATGACTTACAAGGAGAGGCTGAGGGATCTGGGGTTATTTAGACTGCAGAAGAGAAGAGTGAGGTGGGATTTGATAGCAGCCTTCAACTACCTGAAGGGGGGTTCCAAAGAGGATAGAGCTAGGCTGTTCTCAGTGGTGGCGAATGACAGAACAAGAAGCAATGGTCTCAAGTTTCAGTCGGGGAGGTCTAGGGTGGATATTAGGAAACACTTTCACTAGGAGGGTGGTGAAGCGCTGGAATGGGTTACCTAGGGGAAGTGGTGGAATCTCCATCCTTAGAGGTTTTTAAGGCCCAGCTTGACAAAGCCCTGGCTGGGATGATTTAGTTGGTGTTGGTCCTGCTTTGAGCAGGGGATTGGACCTCCTGAGGTGTCTTCCAACCCTAATCTTCTATGAATGGGACATGTCGTCAGTTGACATTGCTGCTTGGCTGTGACTAGAGATGGACCCTGAGCTGTAAGTTCACTACCTAAGTTCAGCGCTGCTGGCTTTGGGGTTCTGGTCTAAGACCATCTCTAGTCATGACAGTGAAGAAACACCATTGAAAATGAGAGACTCTTCTTGGGACAGCTTCTCCAGCACAAGGTTGTACACAGGGAGCCTGCACCCCTACTTGATCAGTGGCAGCAGATTAGTTCAGTTTTTATTTAGGCCTGGTCCATACTAACCCCCCACTTCGAACTAAGGTACGCAAATTCAGCTACGTTATTAACGTAGCTGAATTTGAAGTACCTTAGTTCGAACTTACCGCGGGTCCAGACGCGGCAGGCAGGCTCCCCCGTCGATGCCGCGTACTCCTCTCGCCGAGCTGGAGTACCAGCACAGCAAGCACTTCTGGGATCGATTTATCGCGTCTAGACAAGACGCGATAAATCGATCCCAGAAGATCGATTGCTTACCTCCGGGTCTGGCGGTAAGTGTAGACCTACCCCTCATCTATATATTTCCTTTGGTTTCCCATCCTTATCACAGCCTCAGCCTCCAGAGCTTATACAGGCAAGCCCACAGCCATCAACACAGTCATGGGCATGGATATAAGATGAGACCCAAGTGCTGTGGTATTACATGGCCAGAAATGGTCAACGCCCCACAATGTAATGCTCAGTCACAGAGGATGGATCTTGGCCAATTACCTTGTCCAGCTCGGAGAATTCTATTCGCTCCTCCAGGGTGCAGCTTCGGCCAATGGGAGAGATGTTCAGCATTCCATTGCGGAATTCTATGAAGGTTCCGCTGTGCATGTGTAGATGTCCAGGTTTTTGTGTTTTGTTTTGGTTTTTTTGGGGGGGCAAGGGAAAGAGAGAAGGAGCCATTAAAATAGGAGTGGCTGTAAAACGTGTAATGTAAGGAATGTCTGCAGGGACACTAGGTAGGCTAAAAATGACAACAGGATTATCCTCATGCTTCAGGTATCAAGTGCTCACGCTCTAGCCCAGAAATAAACAAATCTCCACTTTTGCTGCTACAGTGCAGCAAGGCACATCACTGGGATATTAACCACAGCCAAGCTTAGCTGATATAGAGTTGAGAGGAGTTGCCCCAGAATGACAGGATGTCTTTAGAGAGAAGGAAACATGTCAACCCAATCTAGTCCAGAGCTCAGGGGGAGGGAGCAGTGTCTCGGAAGCTTAGATAATGCGAGCGCAAAGTGATCTTGTGGTTAAGGCACTGGGACTCAAGTGATGTGGGTTCAATTCTTAGCTCTGCCACAGACTGTGTGTGATGCCGGGCAAGTCACAATCTTTGTGCCCCAGTTTCCTATCTGTAAGAAGGGGATAACAATACTTCCACTCTTCCATCCACTGGTTTGTCTACTTAGATTATCAACTCTTTAGAACAGGGTCTGTCTCTTAAATTGTGCATTTGCAATGCCCAGCACAGCAGGACTCTGCTCTTGGGTAGGGCCTCTAGGTGCTATCAAAATACAGATAATGAGGCCAAGAACAAAGCCAGTGGATCTGCAATTCTAAATGGGACCGTAACGTCCAAATGCCTGGATCTGAATGGTACAGAAGCAGCAGTTCGGTAGGAGAGGATCATTACCGTTTCTTGGGCAGCTTCAGGAGAGCCATGTAGTTGAGACAGAAGTTGATCAGCTCCTGCAAAAGCTCCTCCCCCAGGTGATTCTGGATAGCCTGTGGGGGCAGGGGGAAGAAAAGGTCAGATGAAGCCAAGGCTACCATCAACTTGCCACAAATCACATGGGCTACAAAATCCATCCAGGATGCCCACTAGGGTGATGACTGGACAGAAGGAGCAGGGTGGCTTTGGTAGGTGCTGGGGGGATTGGAACTGGCAGACCTCTGGATGGTGGCATATGGCTGGTTTCATCTGGTGCTGATGGAACTGAAGACGGACTTGGTGGAGGAGGCAGGGAAAGAGAGCCCCTGTGGCTTGGTGGGAGACATAGCAAGTGAGTTAGGCCTACCTGTTTGGCGACCAGCTGCCCATTCTTGTACTGCACGGTGCCATTCTCCGCAAAGACGTAATCAAACTTGTCGATGACTGTGGGGAATGGGTGTGGGGGGCAGGGGAGAGCAGGGTGGGGAAGGGAGATGAAGGCGAGAGAAAAAACATTAGCACAACCTCGTCCGCCACTTTGAATCAGAGCAGTGTGGCGTGATGGACATTGGCTGGATTCAGAGCTCTTTGAGCCTTTACTCCATGGCCGTAGGCTGAGCAAACAGGCCTTGAGCCTCACAGCTCCCTGGATGTTATGCCCATTTTACACATGGGGAACAGAGGCACAGAAAGGGGAAGTGACCTGTCCAAGGCCCTGCAGTGAGTCAGTGACAGAGTTCAGATTAGAGCTCAGGAATGCCAGACTCCCAGCCATGTGCTCATTCTCCTAGAGCATCCTGCCTCCACCCCTTCTCATCCCCACCCCCACCCTCAGCAATGCACTTAATGGTTATCTAACCGTAGCTTCTCCTCCAGCAATAAGCAGATTGTTGCTGACCCTGCAATTAACTTCATGCTCCCTTGAGCGGTGAGTTGTGTCACCAGGCAGCCTCTCTTTGCTAAGGAGCTAGAAAGAGGATTTCAGAACTCTGCTGTAGATTTTATGCTGATATTAGAAAAGGGGAAAAAGGAAAGTGAGAGGACAGGACATCTGTCCCTTCCCCAGTCTTTCCTTCTCATCCAAGCACTCTGCCCAATCTCCCGCTGCTATTCAGGACCTTCAGACCTCCAAAACATAGAGCGTATCCAAGCGTGGGAGAGAGTTCGTGCACATTCCCTTTCCATTTACTCGGGCTGTCAATGGGCTATGGAGTTGAAGATGGTAGGACTATATTTCTCATGGAGGTGGGGAAGAGGAGAAGGTAAACTCTAAATGGGCCCCTCTCTCTATCCTCCCATGCTCTTTGCAGGCCCATGACAGCTAAAAGCACATGCTGCAACTGCTGGAGCTGAAGACTCTACTCATGGGCTCCACGGCTCAGGCACAAAAGGAGACACAAACATGGTGGGTTACATGTGCACCTCTGCTCCGTTACAAAGGTCAGCTCTGCTGATGTGGATAGCTGCCGTTCTGGCTGTCGGCTGAGCTGCTCCTGCTCTCAATGGCAAAATGTCTGTTGGCTCCAGTGACTTCAATGGGAGCGAGAGCAGGCCCTTAGGTACAAGCACTCTGCTTCTAGCAAAAGTGGCTGCCTGGGGGCGACTCTGAGCTCAGTAGCACAAGTGGCAATGGTAGCAGTGCAAGCTCTCTCTGTGGGTATGATTTTTATCATCTCTGTGGGTGGAATCAATCTCAGTGTTCAGGTGTCTACAGCTGCATGTAATTATCAATAGCAGACAAGGCAAATTACCTCCCACCCCGCAAAAGAGAGTAGCCTCTCTCTCGCCACCCTCTGTTTCCCCCACCCCTTCCCACACTCCCCTGATCTGGGGTTGGGGGAGCTTCTCACCTTCATCCCCTTCCCCCAGCTGCTCAGCTATCTTGGAATAGTCAGAGCCTCCCACCACGCCGATCTGGACTCTCTCACGCAGCTCCTGAAGGAACTTGTCCACTTCGGGCTCAATTTTCTAGAGGGGCAGGAGCGAGAGGGCAGGTCAGAATACAGCCAGAGTAATGGACAAGCTCGGGCCCCACTTACAGCAGGGTCTCCAACGGAAGGCCATTCCTAGCCGGTAGTGACTGGTCCTTGACAGCGTTTCCCTGCTTGGTGAGCACCACTTTAGTCCAGGGTGGGGAGGTACATTGGAATTGTGAATAGCTGCATGACCCCAGATCTGTCTATCATCCCCTCCCCCTGCAGATGGGCTTCCATGGCTCTGAACGAAGTGGCAAGGGATTCTTTGAAAGCCACCTGCCTTCTCTCTTCTCTCACAGCGGCTTCTGTGAGCGGGATGTGGGAGCTGCTCACACAGAGCTGCAGGCAGCATCCCATCAACCCACACTTCTCTTCTTTGCTTCTGCGGCGTTCAGCTCAACCCTGGCAGCATGTGAGGCCTAGTCCCACGGCGATACGAATGGGTGCTGTCATCTTCCCAAGCCCAGCAGCACACAGTCATCTGGGGGGGAATGGGAACAGGAAGGGGGTACCACCAGGGAATGGAGGAAAAAATACACTGGGAGGGGTGGAAAAATGACATGGAGGAAGGAAACAGCAAAGGACTGATGGAGGGGGAAGAAACACACAAGGAAAGGAGTGCATGTGTATCCCCCCCCACTTGTAAGGAATTATTAGTAAATTGGCACCCCATTCCCCCATGTCCTGTCGCTCCATGTCTTTCCCCTCGCCCTGACACACACAGTGGTAACATACTCCCTTTTCTGTATTTAACTAAGGGGGTGGGAGGTGCCTATCCATCAATAATCCCTCACAAGTGGGAGAGATCCTACCCAGAACATTTGGGAACCAGGCAGAGAAGTGTCCTAAGGGATGGCTCCCCATGGGGACAAACCAAACTGCATCACAGAATTCACTGTAAGGGAGCTGGAGATGAAGCAATGACAGCAGAGGCCATAACGAGTCTCAGGAGAGGTGGCAGTCAGGGGCCTGCTCTTGCTCCCTTCCCCTCCCACTGAAAGGCTGCCCCATTACTGCCTAATCCCATTGACAGAATGCCAGCTGAAGCAGCATAGGTCCCATCAAGCCTTTAACTTCCCCCTGCTCCTTGCAGGTCTGGCCAGAATAGTTACAAGCCATGCTGCTGCAGAAGAGGCGAGGCGTCCCACTGTTGTAGGGTTGGACTATATGTGTCTGTCAGGAGCAGACTCTGTCACCACCCTTCTGTTTTATCTTCTCAAGATAAAGGTAGTTTGCTAAGGCTGGAGGGCTGACTCCACCCAGCAACAGCGCCTCCCCTCCTCCCCCTTCCTTTGGCCTGGGGACTTGTGTTCTACGGTATCACTTGCTGACTGATGGGGAGATCCCTTACAGAATAACTAGCTTTAAAGGTCGGTGTTATTAATCACATGGATACTTTGCCCTCCTGTTCAGCACCTTCATGTGAGGAGCCCAGAGAGCCTGACATGACAAACACAATTCTAGCCTCACAAGCCATCTGCAAGGTAGGGAAGTGTTGCTGGTTTGTACCTATAGGTCATGTCTCCACTAGAGAACTGAGCTGGTGGGATGAAGCTGGTCTAGACACAAACATTTCAACATGGCCATTCAGCATTGCATCCACACTGGTGCTGTTCTAAGCCACTTCCCCTGTAATGTCTTCTGGGTACCTACCCCATAGTTCCCAGCTCAGCTGCCAGCAGCAGTGAATTCTAGGAGATCTCAAAAGGTCACCAGTGGACTGTGGGCCAGTAGGGAGAGGACTGTGTGGTCTGTTCTGGTGCTGTCCACACTGCTATCAAACCAATACAGGCTGAAATGATTCAGGGTAAATCCAATATTGTGCCCTGCTTAAAGCAAGTCATTTCTATTGGATAAACAGTTAGAGGCCCTCATCACAGGCCCCATTATGCTGGGCTTGCGCATCATGTGTGTGTACGCACTAGTCTAATCCAAATGCATTTGGCTCACAGGTAAGCCATTGAGAGCACTTACGTGTTGTGGGCCCAACGGGTTTTACAAGCATGCAAGGGGGCCACACAGATCTTGGCCTGGTAAGTCCCTTTAGTGTAGACAAGGCCATAACATACAGATGGGTAAACTCAGTCCCATAGTAGACAAGGTCACAGTAAAAGAAGAAGGATGTGGGGTTAATCTGTGTGTGTGCAAGAGGCCTTCACTCTGCAGTGGGGCTCAGAACAGTTTATATGTGGATGCAGGGCCAGGGGTAGCACTTCATCCTGGAGTGGCTAACAATGAAGGGATGTGGAGTACAGGTGGGATTACACTGGAAGAGCCAGATGCTTCTAGGCTTCGCCAGCTAGGCCCACCAGACCTGCTCTTGTTCCTTGCAAGGCTCCAGCATCTTTTGCAGACTGTGAGGAGAAAGCAGGTCTCTCCCCTTTCCCTGCTTCTAATACTGAGCAGATGCTGTAAACTGGTTATTGCATAACTAACATACAGCAGGCAACAACTGAAAGGAACTTTGACATATTAATCAGAGATTTTTTTCTATTTCCCCAAAAGCCACAATAACTAGGATGCAGGGAGGAGATTTAACCCCAAAAGATATGTCTATGCTGCAATTAAAAACCTGTGGATGGCTGGTGCAAACTGACTTGGGCTCAAGGGGTTCGGGCTAAGGGTCTGTTTAATTGCAGTGTAGATGTTTGGGCTAGAGAAAGTGGTAGGGTCCCAGAGCTTGGACAACCTGAATGTCTACACTACAACTTAAACAGCCCCTTAGCTGGAGCCCTGCGAGTCTGAGGCAGTTGGCACGAATCAGCCCAGGGTGTCTCACCGCAGCGTAGACATACCCAGTCCCTAAGAGGCTGTTAGACCCTGTCATCTAGCCTGTTCTTGTCTCTAGGTGATGTAAAGATCTTGTCCCAGATATAACCAAAAAGGTGCCCCTACGTGGGCTGTGGGAGGGGCAAATGTGCAGGTCACTAGGATGGTGGCCAGATCTCCTTCATCAAATATTACCAGAACAACCTTGTGTGTCCAGCCAGCTGGGGTGACACCTTGGGGTGGTTGCCTATGAAAGGAGCTTTATGGTTTAAGGTAAGGCTGAGAGACATCGGTCTGTAGCACAATATAAGCATACTGACTTGGCAGCTTTAAGAAACCTCTGCTTGGGGGGAGGCCTGGGATGGGAATAGCAGGGGATGCAGCCCGTTCAGCACCATGGTGCATTGGAAGAACAGTGTGGGAGGATACAGGGATAGCAAAGGTCGTAGCAGGGCAGGAGTGAGAGCACTGGCAGAGCTATGCATGTCAATCTAGAACAGGAACAGCAACAGCAGGACATTAGCAGTGCTATGGGATCAAGAGTGAAACAGTAGGGGCTGCTGCAGGTCAGAGCGGTGCATTCGTAGAGCTGCATGAGAGGATGCTTGTCCAGCCCTTGCCCATAGTATGTCGGCCCCTTCCCAGGACCATCTGCCCCTCACTTTCAGAAGCAATAAATGCTCTCCATGTTAAATCACTCTACAACACAGAAAAGCTACAGTTAAATCCAAAGGGCCAAGGCAAAGAGAATCCCTGGTGCCAAATGGTTACGTGGCCTTGCACAGTCTCCTTCTTCCACCCACAGGATATTTCATAGAAAGGCAGAGCAGGGCTCCAGACCTGCTAGAACAAGGCCCTGAACTTGCACAACTGGGCTCCAACATATGACAGCACTGGCTGGGGAGCATTAGCATCCCTGACTCCATCTAACCAGCCACTGCCAAGCGGGGCTTAGGGGACCTGTTGCCCAGAAGAGATGCCGCAGGAGGCAGGTGGTGGCTTCCTCAGTGGAGGGCAGCAGGGGCTGGGAGTCCGGGCTCCCCACTGCGCTAGATCCCACAGGCTCCGAGCTGGGCCATGTAGCGCCTCTGCGCGGGTTCAGCGCGGGGCACCGGGCAGGGACTCCGCTCCCGAGCCCCCTGCGCGCGCCGCACCCGCGGGGGCCCGGGGCGGACACCTCCCCGGCCGGCTCCTTTCATGCTCAAGGACGGGCAAGGGGCGCAGGGCCCGGACAGGCCGCAGCCCCGGGGCAGGAGGGAGGGGCCCCCGGGGGGTACCTGGCGAGCCGGCGTGAGGGTCCCATCCACGTCGAAGAGGCAGAGGACGCGCTCCCGGCTCGGCGGCTCGCTGCCAGCCATCGCTGCGGCGCCGGCCGAGCCCCGCGCTGCAGAAGGCGCGCAGGGAGGGCGGGCGGGAGGCGTCGCCCCGTCCGGGCCAATCGCGGCGCACGGGCGGGATCCGGGGGGGCACAAGCCTGGCAACACGTACACCCCGGGCCTGCCGCCGCCTGCGGGAGCGCCCGGCCTGGCCGGTTCCCTGCAGCCCCTCGGCGGAGTCCGCTGCGGCCGCCAAAGGAAGGTAGCAAACCCCCTGCCCGCGCAGGACGGCCACGAGCGGCGCGGGATGCGTTGATCGCGCCCAGCCCGGCGAGGAGCCCTCGGGGAGGAGGGACAAGGCTGCCAGGGCCTCCTGCTGCCTGGGCGCCTCTCCTGCCGAAGGCTCCCACAGCATCTCAGAGCCCCTGGGACGTGTTTTATCCTCGCTCGCCACGCAGTGGAAACCCCCCCCCCCCCCGGCTTGGGTGGCATGGCAGGAGAAAATAAGGGCAGAATTTGGCTCGCCCACCACTAACGTGCAGCCGTATCTGGGGTGGAGCGCGGTGGCTGCTGAACAGCCCACAGCAACGCTGCACAAGCTTTCCGACAGTAAATGAAAACGAAAGTTACCGATTTTCCTCTCTCTCTTCCACATCCGTTTATTCAAAATCTTTACGCAACTGCACATATGGTAAATGCAGCAGCTGTTCAGAGCTCAGCAACTGCTTTCACCCAGCAGCAGATTTTAGAACCTGTCTTTGCCATGAGAGGGAGTGTTAGAGTAGACATCAGTGTCATTTTTGATCCTTTCTGAAAAGTACCCCTGGGGATAGTATCAGTTACATTTAAGGTCACCCCTAGCTAGTGGCTACAGTTGTGTCACATACCCTTGGGACTGGGGGATTGGTGGAAAGAGGAATCTAATCCCGTGATGATCATGGAGGCTGGAAAATAATGGGGTAGGGATGACCAATCACTTATTCCGATTACAGTTAAATTAAATGCATTTGTAAACTGCGCAAGACAGCAGCTGCTGTGGATGCTGTGATGAGCCTGACGTAACCAGCCTTGTACTTTACAGCCAAGCAGCTCCCTCAGTGAGGAAAGTAAATCAAGGTTTCGTCTTAAAAAGCTACCCAATCTCACCACTTCTGGGGTTTGACGTAACACCTGTCGTCATGGTATCTATGTCCCACACCAAAACCCTTAACAAAAGGTGTTTTGCCTCTCCCAATTCCAGAGAAGCGTGACTGCGTGTTTGATTGGATAGTATCAGTTCTGAGGAAGGCTTTAGCAGGGCTTTGGAGCTGTGCTCCGGCTCTGCTCCAGCTCCAGGCAAAAACCTGCAGCTCCACTGTTCCAGAGCTGCTCTGCGTTCCAGCTCCAGGCTCCGCTTCAAGGCCCTGCTTTATGGAAAAGGCACGGTTTGATCAGAACAACACCTGGTTTGGCTTCAGTCTGGTCTCTGACAGATCTGCAGCTGGGGCTCTGCCACCAATACTGCTCTGTTCCCAGTGTCTGGGTTATCCATCTATACAGATACTTACACAGGACTGAGTCACACTAGGAGCGGAGAACCTCACAATAATTAATGAAAACAACAAGGAGTCCGGTGACACCTTAAAGACTAACAGATTTATTTGGGCATAAGCTTTCGTGGGTAAAAAACCTTACTTCTTCAGATGCTGGTGCCACCGGACTCCTTGTTGTTTTTGTGGATACAGACTAACACGGCTACTCCCGATACTTGACAATAATTAATGAGCGTTCCTCAGAACATCCCTGTGAGGTAGGGGAGCACTAGCCCCATTGTACAGTTGGGAAACTGAGGCATAGATGGATTAAGTGACTTGCCTAAGATCACACAAGTAATCTGTGTCAAATCTGGGAATTGAACCTAGAGCTCCTGAGTGTTTATGTAGTGCCGAAACCACAAGGTCATCCTTTCTTATCAACAATACCCTTTTGGAATGTAGCTGACTTGGGGGATTATGCAGGATAAAGCATTCTTTGCACTAACTAAATCCAAGTATGTTCAGTGCCTTGTAGATTAGGATCAGGACTGTGCTCTGAAACAAATGGGGAGCCAGTGGTATTCACAAAGCCTGGTTGTTGTGTGTCTGTGTTGGCCTTTGCTGCTAATGAAGTGCATGGGGTTAGGGAACAGCATGTGGACTGGCAGTGCCAAGGGAACTGCAGGTGGTGTGTCTGTAGCTCATCGTTACTGGCCAGGGTCTTTCTTCTACCTCAACCACTGTAACAGAAGCAGTGGATGCCCAAGAAGACTGCTCTGCCCTACTCTTGAGTGCTGGCTCAAGCCATGCCTAGACTTGGCAAATTAGCTAACACGTTAACAAACGTTTTCACTTGGGAAGCACAATTTTCAGTATCAATTCTTCTTTGCAAAGTCAAGTCTGTTTCTTCCAGTCATATTGCTTTGACCTGGTTATCAGTTATACCGCAAATAATTTGGTCCATCTGGAGTTCATGTGACTTAGCATTATTATGCAGGCCTGTACATAATGGTCAATAGTCTCACCTCACCCCCGGCTTCTTTTAAATAATATGTCTTTCCCAAATTGCATTCTTACATGGATCACAGTGTTCTTGACATTTCAGAATATTTGCTCTCCTGCTCTCACTGGAATGTGCTGTTGGGCTTCAACATCTCTGGACCCATCACATTTCACTTTCTGATTTCTCTTCAATACTTCTTGCTTTCAGTAAAATCTGCAACCATTTCTTCCAGTTCTCTACCAGATCCCCTGCCAGACTGAGGGATTCAGGTGACGTCACTTGCTCCATTTTTGTCAAAGATTTTGTTTTCTTCTGATACTGTGTTAATACTGTGACCCACAGAAGTGCTGGTAAAAGACTATCACCTGGCCTGGTCATACAAAAGATAAAACCTTATCACACAGCAGGGGGCAGTATCCCTAATGTTACCAAGGTGACTATTACACTAGGGTGCAGTGGTCCACTTCAGTGGAGATTTGCTCCATGAGTTTCTACCACTCCTCCCCACCTGCCAGAGGAGATCATTCATAAGCTGTTGTGCCAATTTCCATAGCATCTCCGGTGCAGAGGATCCTGGAGCACCTCTTTGAAGAGGCAATTATTGCAAGTGGCTACATGGGGGAGGGTCTGGAAATCTCTTTGCGGGGGGGCGGGACCATATTTTTGTTCTGTGTTTGTACAGTGTGATGGGTTAGATCACAGAAACCACCTTGGGAGCTGCTAACTGATGTGCCAAGACTACTTCTGCCCCTGCTTTCCCTGCTAGCTTGGGATCCCAGCACCCTGTCTTGCTGAGCCAGACACGCCCGTCTGCTCCAACACAGATCCGGGGTCTGAATTACTTGCCCCAAAACTGCAGACTTAACTGAAAGCAGCTTATAAAAGTGTTCTTGCCTTTGACACTCAGATGCCCAACTCCCAATGGGGTCCAAACTCCAAATAAATCTGTTTTACTTATGAATTGTTTGCCCTCTATAACACTGATAGAGAGAGATGCACAGCTGTTTGCCTCCCCCCCCCAGGTATTAATACACACTCTGGGTTAATTAATAAGTAAAAAGTGATTTTATTACATACAGAAAGTAGGATTTAAGTGGTTTCAAGTAGTAACAGACAGAATAAAGTGAATTACTAAGCAAAATAAAATAAAATATGCAAATCTAAGCTTAATACAGTAATACAACTGAGTACAGATAATATCTCACCCTGAAAGATGTTTCAATAAGTTTCTTTCACAGACTGGATGCCTTCCTAGTCTGGGCACAATCCTTTCCCTTGGTACAGCCCTTGATCCAGCTCAGGTGGTAGCTAGGGGATTCCTCACAATGGCTCCTTCCCTTTGTTCTGTTCCACTCATTTATATATCTTTTGCATAAGGCGGGAATCCTATGTCCCTCTCTGGGGTCCCAGCCCCTACTTCTCAATGGAAAGACACCAGGTTAAAGGTGGATTCCAGTTCAGGTGACATGATCACATGTCACTGTAAGACTTCATTACCCACTTGCCAGCACACACATATACAGAAAGACTTACAGGTAAAACACAGCCATCTGCAGTCAACTCTTCTGGTTAATGGGAGTCATCAAGATTCCAAACCACCATTAACGGCCCACACTTTGCATAATTACAGTAGGCCCTCAGAGTTATATTTCTAATTTCCTATACAAGAGTGGTACATTTATACAAATAAGATGATCACACTCAGTAGATTATAAACTTTGTAATGATACCTTCAAGAGACCTTTGCATGAAGCATATTTCAGTTATATTAGAATATTTTCATAAAATCATATAGAGTGCAACGTCACATACAGCACCTAGCACAGTGGGGTCATGCTTCAGGTCCATGATTCCTAGGCACTATCACAATACAAATAAGTGGTATGAACATACATGGAACTTTCTGTAGAGGTTCTTATACTGTGCTCGTATTTGTGCGCCTGCCAGTGGTGCGTTAAGCAATGTGACTACACATCTGTCATGTTGTTTGTTCTCTTATCCTCTCCCCAGCAGGAGAAGTGTGTGTAGTGGAGTGTCTTGTTTTTGGTAGGTTTTGTTTTGATTTCTATATACCTGCTGCTATGTGTTTGTGTTGGAGAAGGCAGGTCAAAGAAACAAACCGGTCACTTGGAGCAGAAGATATAGAGGCTTGTGATGGTCCTTAGTTCCTGGGGGAGTTTATTCCACAGTCTTGGACCAGCCCCAGGAGAAAGGGCTAGCTCCCAGACAAACAAGCTTTACTCTTAGTGGGAGAATCCCAATAACACTGAAAGTCTGACCTTGCCCCTTTACTAAAGAAGACAGAACCTTGGTAATTAGCAACCAGGAGAGAATGAATCTCAGGTGCTTTCAAATGCACTTTGTTAACTATCCTGTACAACTGACTAATGAAGGACTCAGGGTCCCTGGGCTGCTCTGTATCCAAGGAAACAGAGCAAGGGAAACAGAGACACACCCACCATCTTCATACAGAAGGCCTTGGCTTGTGCAAGATGTGTGTGCATGGGCTTTGTTCTCCCTCAGTTTACCCTGGGCCACAGCTACAGTTCTCTCCTAAGGAGCAGGAGGCGAGGAGGTCAGATTCTGAAAGGTGAGCTTGGTCGGGGCTATTTGCTTATCATTTTGGTGATACTGGAATAATCCAGGTGGGCCTGGAATGAGCTGGGAGGGTATATGGGTAGGATAGCCGCCAGGCGTCAGCATAGAATGTGACACTCCCCATCTGATTTCCACCCCCCTTTGCATTTCCAAGAGCCCCTTCCTACATCATCCCCATTAACGTCTTTGTGTTCTTTAATCTCTGATCTTTTAATCACTCCCTTGGAGGAGTCTATTCTACTCAACTGTCCATTTGCTCTGACTGGTAAAGCGGGACTGCATATTAGGTGACAGTTAGATGTGAGCAGGACTCCTCTGTTCCAAACGCTGGGGAGTGGAGTTGCAGGGGGTTGGGTCATCTACTGTATTTCCCCAGGCTTTGGTGCTGTCACAGTTGATTTATGTCTGGCCTACAGGGTTCTCTCCGTTCTACTTGTGCCATAGCTTGCTTATGACAAATCACATTCTACAAGGCTGGAGATATAGGTTTAACTATAGGATGTGATCCCCAGGTACACCTGTACACAGGTACAGATGTTTAGTGTGGCTGGCTTGCAGTTAGGTGGCTGAATGTTTATGTAGGTCAAAGAACATGCCCTAACTATGTTTACACATGGAGTTATTACTGATGAACTTTCTGTGTGAACACTGTTATTCCAGAATAAGAATGCCTTGTTCCTGTTTAGCTTCACCCAGTGGGTTAGATAACTAATGCACATAAGCTATCTCACTGTAAAATCCTAGTGGAGACAAGGCTCTGTAGTTCTCACTGCAGTGTAGGTAGGCAAGCTCAAGGTGGGTGGAGGGGTATAGTGTTGACCTTCCCTAGTTACATCATGGTGAAAACTGCCTGCCCCTTGCCTCCACTGGGATTTTACAGCAAGATAACAACTGAGTTATCTTATTATATTAAAAAAAACCCCAAACAAACAGTGTGTGTGTTTTGGTAATGAAGACGAGTGCATGTCAGGCAAGTTCTAGAAGAAACTAGCTTTGCACTGATGTGGCCTTCTCCTACAGCCTTGGGGGAATTTAGATGGAAACACTCATATTTAGAATCCTCAAACCAGGTTGTTTGCCAATATTATCTGTTGGGATTTAAGGTTTGTCTCTCTGTAATTAAAGGTGATCTGCAAAGAGGAAAACAATAAATAGAGTTCTGCTTCTTCCCTGGGCCCCCTTTTTATGTTCCAAATGCAGACCTGCTTATGCTTTACCATAGACGTTCAGGGCATATCTAAGCTTGAAGAGAGTATGTCACCTCTGCAATGGGAGGTGTGATTGCTGCACATGTAGGCATAGCTTGGATCCAGCCAGGATGAGTCCTTGCTGCAATGACAGCACCATGGGCTTCAATGCAGGCTGTACAAACCCATCCAGGATTCTGGCTAATTACTCTGGTGGCTAGCCCATGCTGCTGTGACATCACTGCTATTGGTACTCACGCTAGTTAGATTAAAGCTACCTCAGGTTTGGCTGCATGAGGCAGTCACACCATGTGATTGCAATGGGCACCTATCCTGAGGTGACTGGAGAGCTAGGAAAATGGTGACATCCCAAGCGAGTGACAGTTGAGCAACTGAGAAACCAAGGGATTTTTTATCAGACTGTTGCCATCTCTTTGGCTGAGACTCTCAGAGCTGTGCAGAACATTTAGCCCCACACCTGCGATTAGTTTCAATGGAAGAGGTGTAGCTAAGGCTGTCCCCTTGGTATAGCCACCAGTGGCCAGCTATCAGTGTAACTGCATTAGAGCAAACCCCTTGTGTAGCCAGGCAAAGCCATGATTTGACAGATACTGTTTTATTTCAACATAGCCACAGTGTACCTCAGTTGCCCCCTCTCATCATAGTCCAAGCAGTTCGCACCTTCTCTCGCTAACTCTAGCATTGTCTGATTCGTTATCAGACTTGCTCAGTTTTAAAAGATGCAGTTCCTGACTGCCAGCCCCGTCATCTCAACCTGCCCCTCTGAAAGCCAAGTCGGACTCTCTCTTGCCTGTGCTGTGGCATCACTGCCACAGATTCTGCAAGTTGTACTCTGCTCCACACTTACATTTAGCCTTCAGATCTTAACCCTTTTGGTCCCAACACTCTTAAACATCAGAAAATATTTTGAGGTCTGCTCAGACTGAGTTGGCTTTCATTTATTTTTGATTGGTCTCCTCACAACTAGAAACCTCCAGAGAAGCTTAATGCGATGGCAGAGCCACGGGCAGGGGAAGGGAAGGGAAACAAGTGTGGATGAAAGAACAAAGCTTCCTCACACCCTGTGTGAAACCACAGCCTTCTCGGTGGTTTAGAGTAGCTGGAGATACGTGCTCTTCAAGTTCTTGCAGTTGTCATTTCAGTTCTTCTTGTGCTCTTTGCTTTCAGGGGGAAGTGCTCAGCTACTGTTCTCCAGAGCCTTCCAGCCTGGGTTCTTGTAGATGCTTTGGATCAGCTTCCAGGCCAGCAGGTGCGTGGCGGAACATTCTAGGCTTGTGAGGCTTGCCCATAATCCAGGAAGCTGTACTTCCTCTTTGTAGCACCTTACAAGGATGAGAAACTGGTTCCCCCATAAAGATCACTCTTACAAAGTGAATCTTGCATAGATAAGAGGGATGTGGCTTGGGAGACTAGAGACCTCACTTTACTCACAAATTAGTACAGCAGCTGCAGTGCAGGGCCACAAATGTGTCTTGGCCCTAGGTTTAACAGGAAGAGGCTGCCTCAGGATAAACTCAGGCTCTATGCACAGGCTTCATTCCTTGGCATCTGAGACGAAGAAGCGGGCCTGTGGTGAAGTGTAGTTTGTGTGGAGACCGGTCCTTCTAGGAAGTGGACTGGAAATTAACTACCTTCAATCACACAGGCCACCAGATAGCCACTGGATGGTCATGACCTTCAAGCACTACTTCCCAATTGGCATTTCCCAGTCTGGCTTTGCAACAGCAACATAATGAGACCCAAAGTGTTTGTACCGAATGCGAGTTACATAACCATGAGACAAAATAGCAGTGCCATCTAGAGGTAGCTTGTTGTAGCAACTGCCAGTGAGTTGGCATTTTCTCAGGATTTTGCATCTTTCACTCCTATAAACAGATGTCAGACCGGCTTCACCCCTCAAAATCGGTGGAGTCACACCAGGGATGAATTTGGCCTGTTATGTTCTTCTAAATCTGTCTTCCTCATACTGTTTTGGACACCTCTTTGCAAGAGCCTGTGGAGAGTCCAAACCATTCTTTAACCGTCCTGTGTACTCTTTAGTACCAGCTGGCTAGGAGGAAGGCTCACATCCCTCTCCCCCTGGCAACAGGAATTTGCCCTCTGGGCAGCAGCAATATGTTTAATCATTCATAAGTCATCTGGGCTTGCTGTAAGGCTGTACTTGCCCTGGGCAAACTGTCATTCCATAGTTACTGAAAACTTTGAAGCCCCAACTAAATCACCTGTTCGGAGTATACGCTAGAGATCCCTCAATACATTCCCTCTACAGCAGCTGCTGCTGACATAAAAGCATTGCCCTGGAACAAGCAGCATGGACTATTTGCTGGCATTCCCCTTTTGGAATAGGTGTCTGCTCTCCTTGAGACCACTGCTGATAGCTAATGTCTAAGACCAGCTTTCCCATGCATGAATCTAAGTTTGGAAACTATGTAGCCACCGATGCAACTGCAATCCTGACTCTGACCCTGTTTGAAATTCTTGGTCCTTTAAAATATCAGCAGAATCCAGCTTCTTAGCATTAAGTGGGAGAGGTGGTGTCATAACTATAAAGGGAAGGGTAACAGCTGTCCTGTGTACAGTACTATAAAATCCCTCCTGGCCAGAGACTCCAAAATCCTTTTCCCTGTAAAGGGTTAAGAAGCTCAGGTAACCTGGCTGGCATCTGACCCAAAGGACCAATAAGGGGACAAGATACTTTCAAATCTTGAGGGGGGGAAGGCTTTTGTTTGTGTTCTTTGTTTGGGAGTGAGTTCGCTCTCCGGACTGAGGGGGACCAGACATCAATCCAGGTTCTCCACATCTTTCTAAACAAGTCTCTCCTATTTCAAACTTGTAAGTAAATAGCCAGGCAAGGCGTCTTAGTTTTCCTTTGTTTTCTCAACTTGTAAATGTACCTTTTACTAGAGTGTTTATCTTTGTTTGCTGTACTTTGAACCCAAGACTAGAGGGGAGTCCTCTGAGCTCTTTAAGTTTGATTACCCTGTAAGGTTAATTTCCGCACTGATTTTACAGGGATGATTTTTACCTTTTTCTTTAATTAAAAGCCTTCTTTTAAGAACCTGATTGATTTCTCCTTGTTTTAAGATCCAAGGGGTTTGGATCTGTATTCACCAGGGAATTGGTGAAAGGTTTCTCAAGGCTTCCCAGGGTGGGAATCCAATTGGGAAATGGTGGCAGCGGACCAGAGCTAAGCTGGTAGTTAAGCTTAGAAGTTTTCATGCAGGCCCCTACATTTGTACCCTAAAGTTCAAAGTGGGGATACAGCCTTGATAGAGTAATTATGCCCACCTGTCATTAATGTGCTATGAATTTATGTGGACAGATGCTGAAGCATGATAACTTGCTTGCATTCTGAGGGTTGAACTGATGGCTAACTAAAAGTGGGAAGGAATTTTTCCTTTTTCCCCAGAGCTGTGTTGATGGGAGCACAGGAATTACTATAAAGCAATGAATGTGTTAGGATGAGGTGGGTAGTCTATGCAATCTCTTCCCTGCTTCTGCAAGGAAAGCCAGGCCTTGAGCCTTCCTGTTATTTAAAAAAAAACAAAAATAAAAACACACAAAATACTTGGTGGATATCTTCCATTCAAAATGCTGAGATAACTAGTGTGTTCAGGGAGGTTCCGGCATAGGCTCCCTCACTGCCCAGCCCCTCTCTTCCTCTGTCTTAACTCAGCTTACCACCTCCTCTAGCAGCAAAGATTAGGAGGTTTTATTGTTCCCCACCCATTCAATGTTATGAAGGCATCTTACTCAAGTGAGGGCCAAAGAGCACCCCCTCCATCCAGCCATCTTTCAGCAGCACTGACAGGCTCTTCAGAGCTCTGTCAAATGTCAAAGAAAGTAGCCCTGATGCAGGAGCAGGGTGTGCATGGAAGCACTGTCCCCAAACTTGATGCTGCTTGTGACCAGCTCTACCAGAGTGAGGCAGCCAGTACTCCCTTCAATATCACCAAATGGCATGAACTGCTGGGGCAGTTTCCCAGCCCACATCTTGGTATTGATGGATAGGCCCTGGTGGGGCTCTAGTCACTTGCTTCTGTTCAGGCGCTGTGTCAACACATGAAGTAACACAGAACAACATACTATAGTTCCGTTTATTGTAATAGGGAAAAAAACAGAATAAACCAAACACCACTTTCTGCCTAGAGACATCATTATTGTAATGTAAAAATGCATCCCCTCTGTCCAGACATTGTTCAGCAGCACTGAGGGGAACCCCAGAAATACAAGACAGAAAACAAGAGTTGCGGCAAAGGGGTTCTGCTCTCTTCCAAGATAAAAGGTTCAGTTTCCCTGCCCCTTTGTTAGTCAACTCACTGGAAGAGCTTTACTTACATACATTTACATATTTATTTCTCATTCTATCTTATATACCTATAAATAAGTGTTGGTGGGTGGAATGCTGGGTATACGCATCTGCAATTTATACATAGCCCATCTGAGGAACTGGGCTACTAATAAGCCTACAGAGCATCGGGTGGGCTCACTACACAACCATGTTAATTGGTTGGGGTAGAGGGGGCTCACTTTCATGTAATTCGTTTATCAAGGAGCCCAGCGTTAGTGTTGAACTCAGGCCCCTTTCTGGGTCCCCCCCTACAGTGGGACTGTCCCATGGTGCCTGCAAACAGAAGCTGCTGCTGAGTAAAATTTTATCCAGTAACTTTTTTTTTTTTTTAAAGTAGCAGCGCTATCTGTCCTGGGATTAATGGGGTGGAGGGACAGCAGATTCCAAAATACATGAGGTGAATCTGTTCCCCTTCTTTCCTCTCTCCCAGAAAAGATGTAAAAGGTCCTGAAGTTTGCTGGACAGTCAAGTAAGATCCAGGCTCAAGACTAATTAGTGGGATACATTGCTAGGGTGTATGCTGGTCTCCATTTATACAACAGGAGATGGGAAAGGACAGGACAGGAAGACATACAGAGTATAGGAAAGCAGAGGAATGCAAAGACCTGTTTGGTGGTACTTCTGAGGGAACAGGGAAAGAAGGGCTCTGAAAACCACTCACTTTAGAACAGTTTCTGCAGACTATGCATTTTCTGGGTTCTGGGAATGTCTGTGCAAACCAGGAGCTGCTTCTAAAGGGCATCTGCTCCCACTGCTTATGTTCTACCGCACCTGGAGTCCAGATTCATCACAATGAAGGGCTGAGGAAGAGGACTGTTATGTTACAAGGAGAAGATGACACAATGGAACACATTCTGGATTGCATTGACCATTGCACTGCACCTTGTGTAGTTATATACACTTTATCAGTCTGACTTGATAACACATTTTACCCCCACTAGGTATTTGTGTAAAGGACTACACAACATGCAGGGCAACATCAAACTGAAACTAAAATCATCCTCTTCCTTCTAAACAGTGTGCACCACTTTTAGTTGTTACTGAATAAGCACAACAGAAATTGCTCTCCAAAGGATATCCTTTTGGAACTATTAACAAGGGTAGAAGCTTAACAGAGCAAGGTCACAACTGCTTTAGGATCTTAGGAAGTGTCCTGTGCACTGGTGTGATTAGAGGTTGAGGCAGGTCTAAAGTAAGCTTGGAGCAGTTCTTTGCACAACAAGACACTGGGCAAAGCGTTCTGCACATGCAAGGTCCTCCTGTTGGCAGGATCTGGGGCAAGTACTCCCCATTACAGAGTATCAGCAACACTAGTGGCCATAGGGGGAAGATCCCACTGTCCCGTGACTATCTTTCTTTCATTGTCTCTCCTAAAGACAGTTGCTGGAGAATCAATGTGGGGAGGATAGCTATACTTGAAGGAAAGATAGCACCAAGTACCCCTTCTTTCCTTTCCCTAACCTCCTACCCACAAGAGAGTTGAATGGAGAGGCCGCAGTAATCTTCAATCAGGGGAGGATGTTGTTCTGACCCAATCCTTTGCCTATTGTTCAGCCTTACCCACTTCCAATGATAGGCACGTGTATCCCTTGAAATGTCCCTGATGCCCCGATGAAAAGTGTAGAAATTCTATTTAGAGACTGTTCTGCTTTTGTCTTGCTCATCCCTCTTTTTCTTTAATTTGGGGAAATTTACGTGGAAACCAGATAGCAGCTTCTGCAATGCTGACCCGCTGTTTTCTTCACACATTTAATCAGACTCATCTGTGACATCACACTCAACTGCCCTGGATTATGGTGTCACAGAAGGCTGGGACCTTAGTGCTTATGTTGTGACTGCAAACAGATGCTGCAGACTGTTTGCAAACCTTAGATTAATGTGCAGCTGCCATGCTGTTCTTTCCGCACTGTGCATGCAACACTGACTCAGCAGGGCAAGAACAGGCCCCATGCAAAGGTAGTCAGTTTCAAGGGGTTTTTGCACAGGAGCCTATGAGCTTGCTTGCTATGGGGAGAAGGAAAAGTTTCACTTCATTTTACTTTTACTTGACCTTTATTTTCCCCTGACTGAAAGGGAGATCTTTTGGAGAGGTCCTGTCCTCCACCCCTTAATTCTTGGATCTAGCATTATGAGGCTGGTGGTGACACTCTGGTGCAGTCACCATCCAACTCATACCTAATGTCACTGAAGACCTTAACACTGAGAGGCTAGCAGGTTTTATTCAGCTAGGAGACCTTTCCCCTGTAACAATCCCACTGAATGTTCTGATTAGGCTAGGTTAACTTCTCCACTGGAGCAAACAATACAACATTAATGGAATAGTGAGAACGTTTTAATATTGGGGACCCACTGCAGTATTACAAAGCTCACTGTATTTTCCTGTTACAGACTGCAGCAAATATCCCATAATATGGGCAGTGAAGAAGAAAAAAGATGCAAGTCTGGCAAGGGATTGCTAGGACTCTTAACCCAGTGCCTCCCCTTGGGTACCCCAAATTGAGTAATGGGCTCTCCAGTCTCCATAGAATGAATTCCCACATCTCCAGCAAGAGGGCTATTTAGAAAGTGTCAGTGTACACAGACAAGACAGCCTTAACAAGTTAGAATAATGCTATTAGAAATTATGGCAATCTTTTTGGTAGCATTGTCCTACATGCAACCCGATAAGTCATCTCCCTGGGAAATCTGAAAAAACATCTTGTTATTTCCTTGGAGACAATGCTGATGTGAAATTATAAAATAGAAATCTGGTAGATTTGTGTGTTTAAAAAGGAAAAGCCTGGCTGGGCACATCCATCCATTTGTGTTAGCTCTGTCCATTATGTCTGCGGAAGGTATTCCCACCAGGTGGCTGGATCTGGATGGAGTCCAGGAGAGGCCTCAAAGCTTGTCCAAAGGGTCTGAGGTGGCAAGGAAATTAAAAAAAAGAAAAAAGGACATTTATAGATCTTAAAGTGATCATGCTACATATATACAAGGATTTCTCATGCACCCTTGAAATGTAGCCACCTCTGAAACAGAATGAGATGGCCTTTATAATGGCAACTTCGTAAAGTCCTGTTCTTCAATGAGATACTTTATATGGTTTAATTTAACCAGAAGTAGCAACTTTAAATGTTTGTTCAAACTCTAGTTTTCATGAGCCAGTTCCTTGAATCCTAACATAAAGTAGTGTCAAGATAGCAGTACCCTCTCTGATACTAACTTTTAGTAATTTATCTAGTTACCTGAAGTGATCAGAATATGATTTTGCAAAGCAGTTTTCCATTAAGTGTCAAACATCATTAAATAGTGGAGTAGTAGCTATCCAACTGAAACTCCTAAGAGAAAGTTAGGGAGGCAGAATGTCAAATTTGAGCTAAATTCAAACTTGGCCAGAAACATAGTGACTAGCATCAGTAACCTTGGAAAAAGGGCCATGGGATCTTTAATGGTCACAAGTGTCCAAACCTTAGTTTAATAGATGGCATCTCTGGCAGCAGAACCACTTCTGTGCAACTCTGGATCAGTATTCACTGAATAATTCCTACTGAGTCCTGAAGCATCTGAGTTTTCCTTGAAGGTCTCCTATTCAAGTATACACTGGATCTGACTTTGCTTAGCTTCATCTTACAGCCCAGTACAGGAGAAACATTTCTACCAACTGACCTTGCGTGTCACAGTCAGGTACAGTGCTGTTTGTGATAAGAGGAGAACTGGATGGTGCAGCTCTCCTTACTGACTCAACTGAAAGTGCATACCAAAGGAGGCTAAGCTAGCCAGTGAGATCTACAAATCTCAGTTGTGATGAGAAGGGATGTTATAGAACTTTCACTTATTTCCTCCCTTCTGCATCCTCTCCTCCCATCCAGCCCCTGCTTTTAAGTATCTCAAAAGCAACGTCAAAGCTTTACCTCCATAGGGCAACATGGCAAGCCTCAACACAGTGATGGCCCTCTGGGGCAGGAAAGGTGACTCATTAGCGATGCCCACACCCTGCCCTGAGATGAAGACATTGCTTATTTTAATTTCAAAGAGGTACTAGTATCCTTAGCCACTGGCCTTTATACGGCTCTCTGACCTCTTATATACATCTTCTCAAGTGATTTAAAAAAAAAAAAAAAAAAGCCTAGGGAGGCAGTTAGATTACATTCATTGATGGTAGAAGAAAAGAATCTTCCACCCTTCCCTCATCATGATAGGATCAGTCATGGTGTGGAGACTGTCATTGCATATAAAGGCCCAAATAAATGAAGTGGCATCCTCTCCCTGATCTCATGAGGTACAGCAGGTACCAGTCCCCACCTAGGGCTTACCAGATGTGGCAGCAAACATCCAAGCATAAGCACGAAGCAACATACTACAGATAGAAACAGAGAAGATTGTACTCACGTGGAAAGGACTTCGGACGGAAGGTCAGTAATGTAGGAAGGGATCTTTCTTCCTGTCAGGAACTGCGCCACTTCGTTACTAAAGGTGTTGCAGTTATGTTCAAAGAGATTATAAGACTCTCCTCTGTGCCCAGGAGAGGAGTTCAAACACAGAAGAGAGAGAGTCAGCAATAAATACCGCAAGAAAAGGAACTCAAACCAATAATTAATTACATCAGCACCATTCATCCTAAAGGACCCTAACACGATTTAGACAACACACTAGTCCGTTCTCTCTCCAAAACTCAGCTGAGTTGGGGATGGAACGTGGCAGCCATTCTGCACTACTGACACTACACAAAAGCCTTTTGGAGGAGAAATGAGTACCAACTTCTTCACTTGAAATTACAGAAGAAATAGTAGATCCAAGTAATTACTGAGGTTGGAATTTCACCGGGACACTAAGTAAGTATTATTGTTAATTACTTTTGTGAGAAGTGCCCTTGGCTTTCTAATGAACACAGGAAGTCAGAACCTTGGTTTTACATATCCCCTGAAAGAGGGTAGCTCCAGCACAGTGTTTCAGTACTGGCTCTCATAGTAAAGTGCCCCTATTGAATGAACACTATTTCCTCCATCATGTAGGTCTTCCATGAAGGTCTCTCATCCAATACATACCGGGCAAAACCCTGTTTGCTGTCAATATTCAATGTGGGCTCAAGATCCAGTGTTGCAGGCATCCTGACAGAATTCTTTTCCAGCCTTGATCAAGGCCTGGGTCCACCCAAGTGTTATATAGCTTGCAGTTGATCATGTGCCAGTTCTAGCCCCACTATTCCTTATTATCTGGTTAGTACTAAACAGTATACTAGTCAGATGAAGCTTTGTGTTAGTGAGACAGGCCCTGGGACCCCCACCCCAATTTTCTTTTTTTTTTTTTTTGGCAAAGAAATGTTAAAAATCAAATAAAAGTTATAACTCACCGGAACATGGATTCTCCCAGCGAGGACAAGTATTCCAGGAAAATTTCTTCTGTAACTTCTGTGCTCCCCAGGTCTACAACTGAGTCTGGGGGCCCGAGCAACGTCCCTCCCTGTGAAATGCACAAGCAAAAGAAGATGCTAAATGGACAGAATGGATTCTGATGGAGCACTCCAAGGGGTGGGGATTCCTGCAGTCCAGAATGCTGCTGACATAAACAAACTAACATGGTTTGCCCAGGAGCAGGGAAAGGGGCTTACGGTATCAGATTCAGAGCAAACTATTCTGTCCTCAGCTCTCTCCAGTTAGAGAATGAGAGGTACAAGACACTTCATGTGGCTTATTCTGCAACTTGCTGCTGTGTTCTCCATGCTGTTCCAGAACGGTGTGGCAGACCTGTGTTTTAAGATGCTTTCAGAGGGTGAACTTTGGGCTAAGACCACCCCAGGAACTGGAGAGGATATCAAGGTAGTCAATGTGTGTGCATTTTAAATACCGTGAATCACCAAGGTATAAGTATAAAAATCCTCC
Organism: Trachemys scripta elegans; assembly: GCF_013100865.1. Taxonomy (NCBI): domain Eukaryota; kingdom Metazoa; phylum Chordata; order Testudines; family Emydidae; genus Trachemys; species Trachemys scripta. The sequence continues at coordinate 88,806,083 of NC_048298.1, read as the reverse complement.
ATTTAGTGCCAACCCAGGCAGCCAAGGGGTGGCTGAGCTGCAGGAAGCTTCTTTCTTTTCAGAATGCTGAGCTCAGGAAGCCCCCTAGTTTGTTTTGAACTCTGGCTGATGTAAACCTTAACTTGTGGTTGGGACCAAACCCATGGTGCAGGATCCCTTTTCCCCAGCTGACCAGCCATCATGACCCTTAGTACCTCACCTGGCTGAATCTTGCAATCTCTTAAGACTAAATACACTTGTACGCTTTTCCTAAAGGGCAAACACAGGGCACTCCTGATTAGAGAAATTAATCATCATCAAGAAACCATATGGGAAGAGAAAAGAGTAGATCTAGGAAAAAGTCCCAAGAAAGCTAACTTACAGGTGCACAGCTGGAAATCCCACCACTGCCATAGAAGAACTCATCCTTATGGACAATTATGGAGGTGTGCCTGTTGAGGGAGAGCAAGGAGACATGAAAAGGAAGCTATATGAAAGAAGAAGAGGAAATGTTTAAGCCAGCATATAAACCACTTATATGAGTGGATGAAAGACTAGAAGTGTAGTACATGTTGCCTAAGGTATTATTGAGGCAAATAACTTAAAGTCAAGAAAAGACTGAGACCCTTCTATGAGTAGGAATAATGTCTGCTGGGACACTAACCAGAAGAAAAATAGTCACACTGGTTATCAAGCCTCATGCTACACTGCAGGTGGGAGCGAATGGCTCAGCCAGGATCACCATGGTACCTAAGACACCAGAAAAGGTGGGAGAAGAACCCCCAATAGCTTTCCTTCTCCAGCCATATGCACTGAAGGACAAAACTTCTCTCACAGGCAGTTAGAAACTTGGGAAAGTTCGGGGCATGAATTACCCAAGGTCACCATGTGGACAATGGCTGGATGATTGGGACTGGAAAAGAGTTGGACAGTGAGTGGGATAGTTGGATGAGGGAGGACAGAGTGGTTGACTGGTGAGGGAGGATGAAAGATGTTGGCCAAAAGGCCCGTAATCCTGGATGGGAGACTTTGGCGAGTTGGGCATGATTGTGCTTTATCTATTGGAGAACATATTTTCTAACAAAATGTACATATAGCTACTAAGTAACCATGTGGTGGTATTTTTGTAACCTTTGTCTGTAATCCTCCTATTTTCACCTGCTGTTGGTGCTCTCATGTTCAGTCATGTCTGCAATCGGAAGCTATGTTGTTTGGGACAGAGACAGTATCCTATGTTTGAAAAACGACTAGTACATTTTGGGTGCTGCTGCAATAAAATATGTAATAATAAATTATTGTTGGTATTGAGGTCCATTGAAAAGAACTGAAAGGAGATTTGCACAGTGCCTAATTCAATGCTATCAATCTTCCTTCTAGTAACTCTAAGAACATTCAGAAAGTACCTCAATCTCTGTTCAGTACCAATGTGTTCCTTCAGATCTAAAACATTTATAATGCCATATTGGAAATGCTACCCAACGTCTAACACACATTATGCAAGTTAAATCTAGTCACTTACCAGATCCCATCCAGCTGTTTCCCTGTATGTAGAGAGAAGGAGAGAGTCATCGGCAACTTCCTTTACACAGTTCAGTCTACTTGCTGTCACTCACCTATGCATCTCTCACCTATTACCACATCTTGCCTTAACCCCAAGCTGCAATCTTAATGCCAAAGTTGTATCTTTCTAAAGCAGTGGTTCTCAACATGGGCTACATGTACCCCCGGGGATACACACAGGTCTTCCAGGGGGTACATCAACTCATCTAGATATTTGCCTAGTTTTATAACAGGCTACATAAAAAGCACTAGCAAAGTCAGTAAAAATAAAATTTCATACAGACAATGACTTGTTTGTACTGCTCTATATACTATACACTGAAATGTAAGTACAATATTTATATTCCAATTGATTCATTTTATAATTATGTGGTAAAAATGGGAAAGTAAACACTTTTTCAGTAATAGTGTGGCTGTGACACTTTGTCTGATTTTGTAAGCAAATAGTTTAAGTGAGGTGAAACTTGGGGGTATGCAAGACAAATCAGACTTCTGAAAGAGGTACAGTAGTCTGGAAAGGTTGAGAGCCATTGTTCTAAAGCAGGGATCGGCAACCTTTGGCGGGCTCGGGCCGGTTTGTTTACCTGCTGCGTCTGCAGGTTTGGCCGATTGTAGCTCCCACTGGCTACGGTTCGCCATTTCAGGCCAATAGGGGCTGCGGGATGCGGCAGCCAGAACATCCCTCGGCCTGCACCACTTCCCACAGCCCCCATTGGCCTGAAATAGCGATCCACAGCCAGTGGGAACTGCAATTGGCCGAACCTGCGGACGCAGCAGGTAAACAAACCAGTCCGGCCCGCCCGGGGGCTTACCCTGGCAGGCTGCGTGCCAAAGGTTGCCGATCCCTGTTCCAAAGGATCAGGAAAAATAGCTTTTTTTCATTTAGTAATGAACTATAGTGCTAGTGAATGGTGCCACACTGTCTGCACTGGTGACTTAATTTCTCTGTTTACTTGCATGAGGAATTGGTCGTGCCAGACTTCTCCGCCAACATACTCGTCCTAACCCTGAATGGGCCCACTTCTAGGGAGAAGAAGAGAGCACCATTTCAGTGGCCCAGTCAGTCCTTGGCCTCTAAGCTTACCAACAAAGGTGCTCAGTCAGTACCAGGTGTACTACTAGTTTCATACTAATTTCACATAATCCATTATACAGCCATCATAGAATAATGAATTTCCTTTTCAGTCACTACTGATAAAGGGCCAGATTGGAACTTGTGACCTAGAAGTGAAGGCTCTGTAGCTCATTCTCAGTATCTCTTCTTAAAAATAAAGTATGGGGCTGAAATGTAAATAGGCTTTAAAATTATAACCTACCAAATCTGAGTTGTTGTTTTTAATCTACCACCTTATCCATTTTGTGACTTCAGTCAGCAGCAACAGTTAAAGACTTGTTGCAAAGATCACTGAATTCAGAAGATGAAACGAAAAAGCCACTTTGGTTTCAGCTCATTTTGAAACATAGAAATCTGCCTCATGACACTAAACTAATTAGAAAGTGACTAAAAAACCAATACATGGAAATTGACTTGAATCAGTGGAAGAGGAATTGGAGACTGGACAATGGAGAATTATACATACAGTGTCTATTCTTATGTGTTTGTACATCACCGAACATAACTGGACCCCTATATGCACTATTAGAATATAAATAATAATTCATTTGAAAGAGAACCCAATAGTGTCTCCCTTTCAAAGATAACCTGTAGGGCTTTTAAAAACAGGATTGGGGTAGATAAAAAAGTTACAAATATTTACACCTTGAAACTAAATGTGAAAATAGCTTCCTCCTTCACTCATCATGTCAAGAATATAGTTCAGAATTCAGTGTTTTCTCTGGCAACAGGTGATGACTCTGTCTAAACAGTACAGATAAAATAAACTTCAGCTGCTAGTTTATAGAGACAGACTCCTGGCAGCAGGTTGGAGAGGAAGGAACTAGTTTTCTAAAATTTGATTTTCTATGGTAATTCTCTCTAAAAATGTATTATATTAAACAGGGAGGATGTCAAGATAAACTGTGTTTTAAAGCATTCCTTTACATGTGCCAATGCCTAAGATTCCTAAATTGGAATTGTTTTTAAAATCAAGGTCTCTTCACTATTTCTGCTGTTAGTTTTTGTACTTCATTCATCATAGACAGTGAAGCTCTACTGGATAGTTCCATTGACTGATTATAATTTATTAGTAAAGAGAAGTTGTGTTTGGATTCCCAACGCTGCAGGGGAATATCAACATTAAGATCAAGACATTTTAAGTTGCTTTTTACAAAATTTACGACTAAGCTATTTGATAGCCTTTAGGCCTTGATTCATCAAGATACTTAAGCATATGCATATCTTTAAGCATGCAAGTAGTCCCATTAATCAGATATTTATATACTTTGCTGAATCAGAGCCTAAGTGATTTGGGAGTCTACACGGGTTTTTTTTGTTACTTTAATTTTTTTTAAAGATTTCTGTTTCAAATAGTTATCTTGCCAACCTAAACACTATTTATGGGGGCAAGAAAATAGGTTAAAGCTCATGGGAAATAATTCCACTGCCTCCAAATTAATTGTGGGAATTTGAAGAATTACTAGACTTTATTTACTTGTTCTGTGACTAAGTTAGGACACAGGTTCATAGTTAGGATACAAGGTCACTTTTAGACTAGAAACTGAGCCTGTATAATTTTAGAATCCAATCAAACGAGATTACTTCCAGGCGTGGGTTTATCCAGAAGGCCATGTAGTAGGAAGATTAGATGGCTGTGAATCATCCATCGTGTTGGCACAGTTAATTTATTAATCTAGAGGGTTAGGGGATGGAGTGTATGCATGTGCAGGTTTTTAATCTCAAATAAAAGTGGAGTTTGTAGATGGATCTGGATTAATCAAATCCAAGAACAGTGTACTAGTGATGCATGAAGGGATTATATAAGGAAACAGCTTCTACTCAGGATACCAAATACTCTGACTGGGATGCAAAACTGGTGCCTACACTGGCACAAAAGTGAAAGCAACACCTGTTCCGTCAGCTGGGTAGCAGGGAAATAAGGTGCTATTAAATTTAGCATTTTTAGTCACTTAGGATGACACCTCATTGCTGAAAGAATATTGCCCTACTTAGTGAAACTGCAGCACAATGCCAACAGAGTCTGCATCTGAGTCTCATTTCCTCATTCCCAGAGGTGGCTGGGAGTGTGCGGAGATAAGGTGTATGAGGCAAGGGTAGAGTATTTCATTTTCAACCAATCCTCTTTAGCAGATGCTTTGGGGCAAAGCTGATTCAGTCTTGCTCTGGAACCATCCTATTCTCTTATTTAAATCATGAGGCGCTGGATGGGGGATAGAAGGAAAAAGGCAAGAGATAATTCAAGTAACAGTTATCCCTTGCTCTCAGAGTCTTTATGGGCTAGTGGGGTGGGAAGGATGGTAGTGCTTGTTGCATATTCCATCAAGAACTGTTCCAACAAATGTATTCCTAATTGATTGACTGATTCGCAGTGGCAGCTTTTGCCTTATACTGCAATCTAGGATTCCACTCATACACACATCTGACCCATGAGTCAGTGCCATTGGCTCAGGTACATGAGGGGAGCAAGTTAGAAGAGGCCCTGAACATTTCATTTGCATATCACCCTGAAAAACTTGTGCCAGCACTGAAGTGGTGGTACATTAATCCTCACCATGGATCTCTCTTAATATTAGGGTAGCTTGTTCACAATCAGCTTCCAGTTCTCATTTGCCCCCACCCCCTCCTGGAAGAATAAGACCAACATCCTAAGAATGGAACTTCCACTGCTTTCCCATTGGTGAATATTTATTATTTTACTGTTTTAAAGCCAGTTTAGTTGGACATGCTAAATTAGTCAAAGCCCATCCCAAAGGCTGAAGGGTAAAGCAAGTTAGATAAATGCCATTGCAGTTTTGGATTGCACATATGACATCACAGACAAGGAAGGTGATAGTCCCTAGATGCAGTAGAGACTAGTGTTCAGTAGTGCATACCTCAATATTAGAAAGATGTCTGGTACATTGGAAGGAAAATTCAGGGAAGAGTTACACCAGAAAATGGATTAGGGGGATGGAAGGAAAACTATATGCGGCCAAAGGACATGATTAAGTCACTATAACATCTGTTTCGACAATGCTATAGAAATCTAGAATTGTCCAAGTTCAGCATTCAGCTACTGTGGTGATGATCGTTGTACAGTTACCTTATAGAACTTTCTACAAGTATTTGAGGGATCAGAGGACTGATCCTTGAGCTTTGTACTGACACATATTAACACAATACCCATGACTACTTCAGGATTCCTCTAACCTATCTGAAATTGGCAGGCAATTATGCCTTTGCTGTGGTGGGTCCTATGATGTGGAATCTGCTTCCCTTTGATACACATCTCATTTCATTCTTCCCCTCCTCTAAAACACCTTAAGAACCTTCTGGTCCTTTATTTGTCACCTTCCTTTCCAATCTTTATTTTAAGTGCATTTGTATTTTAAGAAGGTGGCATTATGAGGAATTATCACATCAAAGAAAGAGTCATACTGTTAGAGCTAAACTGGATAAAGCAAAGAAGAAGATACTGTAAGGAGTAATCCTGGACTGGCTAGGGGTTACAAGGGTTTAGAACTAAATCATCTACATTATTTCCCTATCTAATTCTTGTATTCCATGAAGCTTAAGAGTCTCACAGCTGAACTGCCTTGGGCTCCAAAGGAACAAAAGCTATTGGCTGCATGAGATCCTTATATAAAGCCAATCTATGGAGTAGTGCCAAACCGCTTTTGTGGCCACTTAAAAGAGAATGGGATGTATTTGGCGAAAGAAGGTACTTTTCCCATCTACCTACTTTGGGGAGATCTATGGAAAACCACTGAGGTCAGATATGGCAATGGGGAGCCCACACTAGAGATTTACTGCCACTCAAAGAATAAAAAACCAAGATCTATCTTTGGGACAGTCCAATCACCAAATTCATATGATCTCAAATATTCTGAAGTTTGCTTTGTCACTGTGACAAAGCAAACCTAGTGGGCATTATTCCCAGAACTCATGACAAGTTGCCCAATCTCAGATGTTTATTAACCATCACTAGCAATCAGTATTTCCCACACAACTGTGGATTCTGATCCAATTTGTTAATTTTCCTCTTTCTTTCTGCAGACTCCTATAAACTTAGACCTGTGCACTGTTTTTCAAGCACATTATTTTGCAATTATTGGGTATTGTAAAAATCATAGCATACTTATTACCATTCAGAAAAAAATAAAGAAAGAATAAGTGCTAAATGTATCATTCAGCAATTCATAAAGCAGCAAAATACTAAGACTGGCATCTTATGTCATACCAGAACTAGAATGCTTTGGCTTGGTCTGCATATGAATTTGCATTGTAATAACAAAAGATGTGAATGAACATTAGTTTAGTTTTCAGTACAAGCCTGTGGATGGACACTTAATCCAGAAGAAGCATGGCTAAGGTTGATTTAGCTAAACTTTCTCACATTTAGTTAAATAATTACAAATTTGTGTGTAAACCAGGCTTTAGAGTCATATTGATATTTCCCCTCCAGCCCAAGATAAAACTTAGTCACTAAAACCATTACAAGAGAAAGTTACATCCTTGCCAGTACAATGGAAAAGAGCCTGAAGGGAGAAATAAGTATTTGTAATTATTTTGAAATTATCCAGCAGGGGGTGGAATAGCGGCATGCACACCTCTCAAAGCTGCTACTTCTGTCTATCTGTCATACACGGAATTAATCGCTTAGGGTCTCAACAGGAATGTTTTCTTCTCAAACTCACAAACTCACTGTTAGCATAGATGGGCCTTCATGCTGAGTATAATTCAGGCTTTCATTTTTATTTTTAAAAAGCCACAGGAAAGCACAACATCTCTCTCTCAGGACAGGCAGATGAAATTACTGCCAGCAGTTCACAGTCCATAGGGCCATCTACTCAGATACTGAGGTGGCTGGGAAGGCTGATATACATTGTTAGCCTGACATGGGGCAGACAGTTACAGGTCTTCCTCTTCCTACAAGGCCACTTCACACTTCAGAAACCATACACAAGAGACACAATTCCTCAAAGTCATCAAACTTTTGATCAGTCAGTTGACAAAGGACAAGTTCTTGGTAAGAGAGTTGATAGTGATATGCATAAACTATTGTAGCCAGATTGGTAGGATACATGGCCTAGTCTACACCACAGACAGTACACAGTACAGTACAGAGTCACAGTACAGCATCAACCTATTAGAGATATGAGTGACATTGCAATGGGTGAAAAAGCTTTGTCCCCATTCAGTCTCTCTAATAAGGAAAATCATTATTGTCAAGAATCAGTTTTCTACTCACACCCAGGGGAGACTGAAATGATCTCTCATAGCCCCATTTTAAAAAAACAGTTTCAGACAAAGGATAAAACACAATCCTCCTTCATACAGAGCTACTACACCTGACAGATCTTATCCAGCTGTATTGTATAGGGTCCTAAAATAGTTTGCTACCAGGACAGAAAGTCAATATACTTCAAAGTTCAATCTCATGGTCAACAAGTATTTTTGCAACCTCAAAGTAAATGGAAATTTCAGAGAAGAAACTACTAAAGACAGCATCAGTTTCATAATCCCAACCAATATTCAGTTCCTTTCTGGTACCAGATACCCACCCTGTACATCTTTTCAAACCCTTCCAAGAAATGCTTTCTAGCCCTCAAAATAATTTGTCTAATTACCAACACCTAAAACAGAGAAATTTCTTAGTGGAGAGCTCATGTAATAGGTCTACCATTTGCCATATTCCACAAGGACAAAGTAATCCTCATAACAGTCAATCTTAAAATTGAAGATACGTTCTGGGTATTTCCACACATATTTTAAGAAATAATTACTTTTACTTATGCCCCTAAATCCACCATACCCAGAAGAAATTGATGGTATATCTTGGGTGTCAGCAAGGTGGTTACAATCTATCTGATCCAGGACAAAATCCTTCCAAAAGTTTGACCTCACTTATCAGCCAAGTTATGATTAAATCTGCCATATTAAAGTTGGTAATAGAGCATTTCAAATGATTAGCAAAGGGGCCTGCACCTCCTTTACTCATAAAGTTCACCCATTAAGATCCTGGACAGAAAGATCTATCTCTTGTGAAAAATCTGTAAAGTGGTAATAAAGTCATACACTTCCAGGAATTGCTCTTTAGATGCACAAGTGTCATGTAGTGTAGCATTTGACACTGGAACGCTGCCCATGGTAATATTCAGTACTTCTACCACAGATATTTATAAACTGCTTAAAACAGGTATCTATTCTAGCCTATTTCAAAACAGGATCAGTCCCACCCTAATGGGATTTTATCACCAGTGTTGCACTGATCTGTGAACCCTACTGTACCGTGTCAAACGGGAAAATGTATCCATCTGCTTTGAAAATCTCTTTTCTCTTAGATAAAGGGCCAGAGCGCCACTCCACTACGATACAATGACTGCGAGCGAGCCTTTGTCCCCCCGGGGAGCAGTGTGTGGGTTTGCTGGGGGGCTCGGCAGTTCCCAGCACTCTGGCGGGACACACGCTACTTTGCACCTTGGGAGCCGTCCCAGCGTCCGACTCCCAGGAGTGACTTGCCTCCAGGGCAGCAAAGGGGGAGACCAAGGGGCCGCTGGGGGCAGGATCCGGGACAATCCTCCCCGCAAGGGCCCGGCCCAGCGCTCCCCCCATCCCACGGCCTCGCAGGCCCCTCCCGATCCCAACCCTCCTCCTCACCCCACCGACCCTGCCCCCGGGCCAGCTCCCTTACCCAGCATGAGGGGGCTGAGGCGCCGGGCCATGCCCTTGGACAGGTCGTAGACATAGAGCTTCACCAGGTGCAGGGTGGGCGGCGGCTCCATGGGGGGATGGGGTCCCTGGGGGGATAGGGGCCCTGAGAGGGACTAGGAGGCTCCTTGCCCGGGGGACGGCGGGCGGGTGCCGGCCGAGCGGAGGGAGGGGGGAAGGGAGAGCCCGGCCCGGCCCCGCTACTTCTGGGTCCACAGCAGCGGCGGCGGCGGCACCAACTGTGAGGTGACAGAGGAGGGGGAATGCTCCCTCTGCGCATGCGCCACAGCCATAGACCGGCCGGGCGGCTTGTCACTGCGCCGCTATAGAACCCGGCGCCGCTGCTGGGGCGGAGCTACAGCTAGGGCGGGGTGGGGCTGTGGCGTTAGGATGCGGGGCTTTTGCTGGTGGGAGGGGTTATTTCATAAGGAGGGGGTACATGAGGTAAGCGAGCAGGACTCCATCTTGTGGGCGGGGTTAAGGAAGGGACCAGCTATTGGCTGGAACGCGGTGATGCCCTGTGAAGGTGGCTCTTTGTGGGCGGGGCTGTAACCTGCAGCTGAGCTAGAGGTGGTAGAATGTAGGGGGCGTGGCTTCCTCGTAAGTAATCGGATGGGGGCGTGGTTTCCCTCGGGCCGCACCCGCTTTCGCAGGATTGGGTGGGATTGTTTCCGGGGGCGGATTTCCGGTTTCGGTGAGCTGCTACGGGCTCAGGTAATGGCGGGAGTCACTTATTCGCGCGGAGCCGGGCTGCCTTAGGGGCTGTGGGGGCCCCGCCTCGTTTTCTACCGATCCCCCTACTCAGGGGGCTGCCGGCCCTCCATCTAGTGCCCATGAATTCCCCCTTTCTCTCCCCCGGGCCCCGGCCTCCCATTGCCAGGGCGGCGCTGAGCTATGGCTGGCCGCAGATGTTCTCGTCGCCTCTCGCCCCACAACCCCGGGGCGGTGTCCTGTCCGGCCTCCTACTGCCGCTGCAGGGACAGGCCGGGCCCTTGCCCGAGATTGGAGGGCGGGTCGCGGCTGATGGGCAGCTCGGGGCTCGCGACTCGCTCTGTTGCGGCGCCCCACGTGAGGGCGCGAGACGCTCGCCGCGGCTGGAAACCAGCGAGAGGGGGCGTGTCCCGTTCGCTTCCAACTGGCACGAGGCCAATGGGGGCGGGAGCAGCAGTTCCAGCCAGGCCGTTATCCCGCCAGTGCTGCTTCGCGCGCCCGCGCCCTCCCCCTCCCCCTCGCGGCCCGGGATTTTCCAACCGCTCCTGGCGTGGACAGCGGCTCTGGGAGCCCCCGCGCAGCCCCGCTGCTGACTCCGGCCATCGCTTCCGTGGCAAAGTAACGTTCGGGGGCGGCGCGTCTCTGGTGGGTTAGGCGGTGGCTGCGCTGCTGTGGCGTAGGCGCTTCCCACGTAAGGTGACCAGACAGCAAGTGTGAAAAATCGGGACGGGGGTGGGGGGGGTAATAGGCGCCTATATAAGACAAAACCCCAACTAGTCGATCTAAGTTAAGTCACGGGGCAGCCACTGCAGTAATTACTCTGGGGGTTCGTGTCTGCGCTGTGCCCCCTCTGTTGGCGGCGCGCTTCCACTGACTTCACCGGGTGGGGCGTTGTGAGCCCCACACGGGCCTGACACCGTGTCTACGCCATCATCCTAACTATATCGACATCCTAACTATGTGCCTCTCGCGGAGGTGCCGTTATTAGGTCGGTGTAATGGGTGAGTTGCATTGATGGGAGCAATGTTGTAGTGTAGACAGGTTGACGTAAGCTGCCTAACTCTGTAGTGTAGGTCAAGCCTTAACTGTATCTACATTGGGGGTTAGACCTCCCTAACTACCGTGCTTGGGGCATTACATTTTCCCCAGCAGTGTAGCTAGGTTGATCTAATTTCTAAGTGGACCAGACCTTAGCAACTGAAAACAAGTGCCCAAACCATGTGACCAGCTGTTTGGAGGGTCTTCAGACTGAAGGTCAGTTCAAACACCTGCCTCATCTGCTCTTTTTAGCAAACAGTGGTAGCCATGTCAGAGTGGATGTCTTACTACAAAAATGAGGAGGATGAGGAAGAGGAAGAATATCCTGAAGAAGTTGAAACTGGGGGTAAGAATTTGACCTTTAACCAAAAAGTGTTCTGTGAATGTGATCCTGAGTGCCTGCTTTCTTCCCCTTAGCACGGGGTCCTCTGCTCCAGACATATTTCTGAGGATCTCCTTAGGTTCTTTTCTTTTTGTTCTTTCAAGCCTCTGTATTGTGAATAATCTCCTGTGGATGAATTTTGGCTACTCAAGCCACTCCCTACATTGCTTATATTACAAAGCGCAAATAACATGGGTGGGTGCATTAAGTGGGGGAAAAAAAAGATACAGCCAATTATAAGACTATACTTCTTTTTTTTCTTCAGGGGAATATAAATATGCAGGTCGAGACAGCCTGATTTTTTTAGTTGATGCTTCCAAGGCCATGTTTGAATATTATGATGATGATGAGTGGACTCCTTTTGATATGACAATTCAGGTAAAATCATATGTTAGGTTATTATTAATCTCTGTCTTGTAGACTAAAAGATCTCAATGTGCTTTGAGTTGCCTATATACATATTTCTTCTCCACTATAATATAGCTAATGTAGGTAGTTGACTGCCTTATCTATTTATGTATTTCTCATCACCATAATATGAGAGCACCATACCTCTGGTGCGAAAATCAGAACTCATTCTGCAGCAACAGCAGTGGTTGTGGGCTGGAGAGGTCTGATCTGTAGTTAACCAGTTAATTGATAATCATTAGTCTTAGCCCCAGCTGGGGCAGCCCTTTAATCAGTTAACCATTTAAACGATTAAAAATATTTAGTTTAAACGGTTAACTTTTTAAACGATATTTGCATCCCTAATCTGTAGTTACCCCCAGACATTTTGGTGGTATTGGTGTTTACAAAATGAGGAATAAATTTGCCTTATAGAGTAGTATCTCTAGGAAGTGTTTCTTTTGTCCTCTTCTGTAGAAAATGTGTTATAAAGAAAAGTATTTAATGTTCAAATGTAATCATAAACATCTTGTACTTAACTTGTTATGAAATAGTGACAAAGAGTCCTGTGGCACCTTATAGACTAACAGGTGTATTGGAGCATAAGCTTTTGTGGGTGAATACCCACTTCGTCAGATGAATGAATGTACATTCATCTGACGAAGTGGGTATTCACCCACGAAAGCTTATGCTCCAATACGCCTGTTAGTCTATAAGGTGCCACAGGACTCTTTGTCGCATTTTACAGATCCAGACTAACACGGCTACCCCTCTGATACTTGTTATGAAATGTGGCTCAAAACATTGTGGCAGCCCTTGGCGTTGCCTTTATGAAGGGCTGATTGCCAAAGAGAGAACTCTAGCACCATTTTTTCAGCTAACTTTCTCCCTCCTTTTCCCCTGATTCTGCTGTTTTCTCTTTCTAGTGCATCCGGAATGTGTATACCAGCAAGATCATTAGTAGTGACAGGGACCTCTTGGGTGTTGTGTTTTATGGCACTGAGAAACACAAGAATTCTGTTGATTTCAAACATGTGTATGTTCTTCAGGAGCTGGACAATCCAGGTAAGAGATAATAGGAATATGAGGCTTAAGAGGAAATGGGGAAGTTTGTGCAATGCTTTTATCACCATTTGTCCCCTTTGGAGAGAGAGGCCTGTTACTGTAGCATTTTAATTTCTTTTTCTGTGCTGGGATTTTTGATATTTGTAGCAACTTCCCTGCTTAGAATTTCCTTATTGAATCGGGTAAAGAACACACACTATCAGTGTTTTATTTCCTTTGTGTGGGGTTCCATATTTTTCTGTACTTTAACACAAGGCCCCATTTTATGGCCACTGCCCCCTTTGATTAAAGAGGACTTCTAGCACATACATGGTACATTTAGCAGTACAACAGGTGCGTGACGGGCTTTCAAGAGAGTCCCATCCAGACTCTTGAAAGCTTGTCAGGCACCTGCTGTACTGTTGAATTTACCATGTATGTGCTGCCATACCTTTTGATTGCAAAAGGAGATGGACAGGATGACCTGCTTAGTGGTATTTTGTCTCAGACTTCCATAATAATAATGTTCGCAGCACAGTAACTCTGGTTGAGAACCAAGAGCAGGAGTAAAGTTAATGTGACAAAGTGTAGGAAGCAGCGTGAGATGTGGGAGGCTCTGGGGGGAGAGAGAGAGAGAAGATAATATTGTAATTTCCTTATTTGAGGGAGGGGCAGGAAATAGAAGGTGAGTGCTTCCAGCCAGAGTGATGTTAATGGAACCAAGCGCTAATATCTGTCATGGCAAAGTGGCATTTAATCTAAAAGCTATTGCTTGTAAATAATGGGAATATTCAATAAATAGGAGTGGGAGAACATGCAGATGTTTCTCCAGAGGACTTGGACTGTTAACTTTTCTTTCTCATTGAGACTTCTTAGCCTTCGTGCTGAAGTACTTTTAGGAGAGTAGGATGTTGTATAGAGAAAGAAGGCCAGCTCTGTTTTAGCTACTGTACTGGCAGGGTAGGAGTGTGTCTGACGTCTGATTCCCAAACTACTCCTTGGAAGCACATCTTATAAGCAAAGGAACAAAGCATGGTGGAATTTCTGCCTACCAACCTCTAATATATCACACCTCCAGAGCTGGACGGGGTTATTGTTCTCTTGGCCCAAAGGTGCAGATGAAAGGTGTGGGCCGTTAGTGGGGAAAAGAATTGGGGAAAGACTCCTGCCTGCTGGAGATACAGTGTACCCTGGAGGGGGAAGGGTTTATGTAATCTAGTTCTTCTTGTATAGCATCTTCTCTCAGAACACTAATTCTAAAACTGTTAGTTAAATAACAGATAGGGTGGGAAATTAAATAGTGAATAGGATCCCTTTTCAGGTGAGATCTTAAGAGATGGAGACTCCAGTGAGGGAGCAAGATACGAAAAAGCTGATCAAATAGCAGTGGTTGCAGAGTAAAAGGTTCTTCCACTATCACTGGCAAGATTGTGAAGAGAGAGAGAAGCTGTCACTAGACAAGCAGAAGGGGAGCCGTTGGTCAACTTGAGCAAGTCCGTAGTTTGAAAAACAAGGTTGGTTATCGATGGGTCCATACACCTAAGGATATGTGTATACAGCAGGTCGGAGGTGTAATTTCCAGCACAGATGGACATATATGTGCCGGCTGTGCTTGAGTTAATGCCTAAAAATAGCAGTATGTCTGCAGCAGCTCGGGCTAGCTACATGGCTAACTGCCCATTTACAATCCCACCCGATCCCCTGCGTACGTACGTGGGTGGCTATCCCAAGCCACCGCCTGTGCTGCTGTGGCCACACTGCTATTTTTAGGCACTAACTTGAGCAGAGCTAATGTGTATATGTCTACTCATGTTCGGAAGCATGCCTTTCAGTTGCTGTGTCGACATACCCCAAGACGCTGAACACTTTCCCTACCCAACTACTGGAAGGGCCATGCTGTGGAGATGCTGTGAAATGTTAGACAAACATCAGCTGTAGGGAGCAATGTGTTTTCTCTGGCTGGAAAAATGGTCAGCAGGTTTTGGCTTTAATGTGCGAACTAGAACCAGTAATGCCCTTGCTGTCTTTCCGTCTAGGTGCCAAACGAGTGCTAGAGTTGGATAAGTACAAGGGAGATCAGGGAAAAGCACTCTTTCGTGAGTCGTTTGGCCATAATGCTGACTACTCACTGGGCGAGGCACTCTGGGCCTGCTGTAATCTCTTCAGTGATGTCCAGCTCAAGATGAGCCACAAGAGAATCATGCTCTTCACCAATGAAGACAACCCTCATGGACATGACAGCACTAAAGCTAAGCTGGCCAGGACCAAAGCTGCTGACCTTCGAGACACAGGTGAGCATTTTCACCTTTAATTTAGAAATTGAGCCTAATGAAGAGTAAGTGATGCTTCCCTGCAGCAGACACCAAGTAACTGCTTTGTACAATCTTGGAGGAAAGTGAATGATGTGATTGGACTTGGGGAATTGCTAGGCGTAAACAGGGCTTTGGGCTGCTACATTTCTGGAGACAATTCTTCAAAATATTTGAATCAAAACATAAAAATCCTTTCTAAATTAGAGGCTCTCAGTCCAGTTTTTTTGTAGTTAATAGGCACTAATTAAACCCCTTTTGTTTGTCTTGGCTTGTAGTCAGGGATTGAATGGGCCATAGAAATTAAACCACCCTCATACTTCCTTGTTTCCCCCTTCTTCCAGGAATGGAGTGACATGATCAAATTGAGAGGCAAAGAGGATTACTTTAGCAACTGCATCTGTTTCCCTCTCCGTGGTTCAACAACAGCACACATTCTAGGTTCCTGGCTCCTCAGCCATCACCTCCCTTTGGTGTCTGTGCTTCGCTTTCTCACCGAAGGCTATGAACAGCTGTAGTTGCCAGCAGTCACAAGTTGGCACACAGCTTTTTCTAAGCAAACATATTTATTCTTAAGGTGAAAGCATTACAGAGAAAATTATATTAAAAACAATAAAATCTACATACATTCTAATAAGTTTACAAGAGATCACCCCCCAGCTCTAGCTAGGACTCTGATAGGAATCAGTCTTTCAAACTCTGCAAAGGGGTTTTTCTGTGGTTACAGGTTCATAGCAGACTTAGCTCAGAACTAGCACACCCATGAATAGTGCAGTCTTTCCTTTATACAGCTTGGGCCTTTGATCTTGAGATTCTGGGAAGAGGTAATCAGTAGACAATGGTTCCCGTCTCAAGCCATAGCTTGAAAAAGCTGGCTTTTTGCGTAACTGGAAGTGGGAATTTGCATTCAGCGTCGTCGTGTGTCGTTCACATCCCCCCCCTCCCCCCCCCGAGATTTTCCCAGGCAAATCACTTGACACTTAGTCTCCAAAGTCCATTCTTGCCTGGCACATTGTTGAATATAATCCTTTGACATTCACAACACTTTCTGGGGTTCACATCACCTCTCTTCCCTGCCCTGTCCCCCTCCAGACAGGTTACATACAGTCTAAGCCAATAATAACATTTAATACAATGGACTCCAGAGATACTTTAACTTAATTCAGTAAGGTTTTTCAAGGATATTGCAGAAATTGCCTTCGGTCACAGCTGTATTTTATATGAATTGAAGGAAAGCAATATGTTTGGAGGCCAGAAAGGAGGATGTTGCAGTAGTCACAGCAAGTGGTTGAGACAGCCAATTCCTTCAGAATTCAGTTGGTGTGCTAGAGCCTAAGGGTAGTCAAGCATCCTTAAGACCTTATCCCTTATACCTGACAAAAGAGAATTTTGTGGGGGATTCCATCTTCTCTTCCTCTCCTCTCCCTATGGACAAGAATGGGGTGGATGCAGTTTCTTCTGGAGCCTGTCAGTGCTGCTTTGAGCATTGGCCACAGTGGGTCACTCCCCTCCCAGGCAGGGGCTGAGCATGGTCCCTCTGCTGCATTGCTTGACTAGATGCAAAGAACTACCAGGCCTGTTCTCATTAATTACTTTCTTACAAGAACCAACACTTACCAAAAAGAGAAAAGTCTTAACAAAAGGACACCTCTTTGTTCTTGGACGACTGTCCATTTTGACTTCCTTTCCCATTTAAAGGAATATCTGAATATTGTATGAACATGCCAATATAAGTAGAAATCAATTTGTATGATCCTCCCCACATTTCTACCTTGCCCCCAGGTATCATCCTTGACTTGATGCACCTGAAGAAGCCTGGGGGGTTCGATATCTCCTTGTTCTACAGGGACATCATTAACACAGCAGAGGACGAAGACCTTGGGGTCCATACTGATGCCTCAGGAAAGCTGGAACATCTCATGAAGAAAGTGCGAGCAAAGGAGACAAAGAAGCGTGCTTTGGCCAGGTGCGTACCACATGTCAACATTTTGAAATAACCCTTTCCAGAGGCTGCTGATGCTATGTCCAGCCTTCTTCATGTGGAAGGATTGTTCTATAAAGACACCATTTGAGCAGTATTTTCACTCCTGGGCCTTAACTCTCTAGCACAAGACTAATGGAACTCTCCTAGCTCATAGACCCTTAAGGATCGCAGTAGTGGAAAATAGAATGTGAACTAGGTCCCTTCTGGCAACCACATGCCTCCTCCTATTCTGAGAGTCTGGCCTGAAATCATCCTTGCTCCATCCTGACCCCAGAGCCCTTTTCTTGACATTTTAGTCTGAGTATGGGGCTCATGTCCTCCAGGCATCTCAGAAATCATCTACTGGAAAAAAAATCTACAACTCAAACGAGAAAATGTTAGTGTTTGTGGTAAAGTCAGGCTGAAGTGGGCCTTTGCACAAAAACTGCTCGACTGCCTTCACCTATCTGAGTTTAGCTTACTGCATTCCTGCATGTTTGGTAGCTATTTCAGTTTGTCGTACCTGCATTAGTCATATGTGGGCCAGTGTCTTTACAGGCCCTTGTTTTCTGGTTCTTATGGGGATTAACACTTCTGAAAACTCACATTTAAAAAGTGTTATGGGATATTAATGTGCTCTTGACAAAGCTGCTGATAATTCCTTCTGAACCATCCAGTTTGTGTTAGTTTTTCTTACAGGAAGTTCATTTTCATGGTGGCAAAGATTTCAGCTCAGAGTGAGTTCAAGGGCCTAGTGATTGATTCTTCTTATGCCATGCTTTATAAAGATAAGATAATGCTGCAGACTCATCCGAGCTTCCTCTTCAAGGTGGTGGTAGACTTCTACCTATCCTTCTGCCAACATTTCCCTTCGGACTGTGTGCCTGTCTGGGGAGGCCTTTCACCGTATGCTAGATGTCAAAATGTCCCTGGAGGTTCTGTATGGAGCAGACTGAAACCCTTGGAAATTTTACTACAGGAGAGAGTCCCTTCTTAGGATGTCATCCCAGATTTTCAGGTTGCCAGTTTTTACGTGGGCTTTTCTCACTGATTGCTATCCCTTTTTGCAGACTGGAACCTCTGACATAGTACTTGGACAAGGTATGTTACTCCTTTGTTTCGTTAATGCTAACAGCAATAAGGTCAATGCCAACAGTGTGAATAAGGAAGGATATAATTTATATATATATTTTTTTATATAACACCTCCTTCCTTATTCACACTGTTGGCATTGCCCTTGTTGCTGCTACTTGCCCCCCTTTGGGGACATCCCTCAAGCTCTTTAACTCTTGTGGAGTGAGAATCCTATACTGACATTATCTTTAGAGGAAGGGAGATGTCTTGTTTCACCCTCTCGCTGTTCTACTCAGTTTGTAGGTTACCGTCTCTCTCAAGCCTTGTTTTTTTTTCCCCCAGAGGCATGTTTTTGCTATTGCGTTGTCTTGAATTGGCTTTTTCTGGGAGCTTTACCTCCTGTTGGCTCAAAGGAGCTGGCTAAGAGTTCAAAGGGCAGCATATATGTTCAGCATGGGAACGGTGCACAGTTGTCAGTAGTAGGTCTGCCTTGTGCTCTACCTCACTGTAGCTGTCTTCGAGAGTAAAAAGAACGGAGAAGCTCTGAGTTCTGCTAAGTGGTTTGTGTTAAAGAACTATGACCCAGGACTGAGAATCCTGCACAATATCTTTAGAGAAGCAGAATTGCAAGGTAAGTAATACTTCCATTTCAGAGATGCAGGTGGAGTTGGAAAGTGAATAAATGCGAACCTGAGGGAATAGACTGTCATGTGAGAGACCTTTATGAAAAGTGTCCATTTAGAAATTTGAAATAACCTGTCTGTTATTTCCACACAGGTTAAACTTCCATCTGGGCAAAGACCTGTCCCTCACTGTAGGTGTTTACAACTTGGTCCAGAAAGCTTTCAAACCATCTCCAGTGAAACTTTATCGGGAAACCAATGAGCCTGTGAAAACAAAGACACGGACATTTAACCGAGAGACAGGCAGCTTGCTTCTACCTAGTGATACCAAGAAGGCTCAGGTAACGCACTCCCTACACATTCGTTCTTCCTGATGCTGGGGGACCTGCAAGGACATTAAGCATCTGAATAAACCTGCTGCTTATTTTTCTGTTGGCCTTTTAAGATGATCTGCAGAAAAGCACAGTGCCATTTGTTCGTACTGTTTGCACCTCTGTCCTCTTAGGGGTCTTTGTCACATTCATAAGTTAAGCAGAATTTAAGTGGGTCATTGCTTGGGTGAGGCTTTCAAGGGAGAAAACCGCTATTAATGGAAGTGAGGCTGGGGCTTTATAGGGTGTGCTCTCCTTTCGGAGTCAGAACTGTCTCATCCTGAAAACATGACACTAGCAGCCCTTGTTTTATTGCTGGTGCCGTTTCTTGATGATCTAAACACAGATCATGTTTGACCGTGGTTTGAGCATTGGCCTGCTAAACCCAGGGTTGTGAGTTCAATCCTTGAGGGGGCCACTTAGGGATCTGGGGCAAAAATCAGTACTTGGTCCTGCTAGTGAAGGCAGGGGGCTGGACTCAATGACCTTTCGGGGTCCCTTCCAGTTCTATGAGATAGGTATATCTCCATATATTATTATTTATTAATATCATGGAATCCTTAATTACCATAAGGTCAGGGATATGAATCCCGATGTCTAAGTTAACTTCCAACCTGGGTAATTGCACTCTGCATCCCTAAAATTCCCTCTTTATTCTGCACTCCCCCGCTGCCATGTAGTGTTGCTGTTACTGAATGATTGCCACGCTCAGGTGTAGCTGTATTTCAGGGCCAGATAAGTGATTCCTATATACATGGTCTGCAAAATACTTTGAGGCTCCGGGATGGAAGGAGTTATAAGACTATAAAGTTATTTTGTGTCCATCCTTCTTTTAGCTGAAGATGTTGGGTTTTATTGTCATGACCCACCAATTGCTCAGAGCAGAAGGTGTATGGGAGAAGTACAAGGCTGTAATCCAAACATCTCTCTCCTGTCTGACCTTTTGTAGACTGGATGAAAGTACGGAGATTAAATACTGTTCTGATCAGATCTTTGAAACAGAAGAGTACTTTCAACCACCAGGTTGCTAGCAGATGTCTGCTTAGAAGCGAGGGTTGTGAGCACACTACCATTACTGGGAATTTGCTGAAGCAGATTTTCTTAGTCATTCACGCCCAAACTTCCTCCATAAACCATCCTGCCAGGTCCTACACTGAATGCCATGGAGTACCATGGAAACTAGTGCAAAGGGATCCAAAGTGTGTCTGAGGGAGACTGGTGATGAATAGATAAAATTAAACTATTGTCTGAATGGCTGATTAAAAACCTGGGATTAGAGAAATCGAAAGGCGCATGAGAGATGCTCCATTATGGACATAGCAGGACTGTTCTTTACGTAGACTGGCTATCAGTCCATTTAAACTGCTGGCGTTGTCAACGTTGAATGTATTTGATTTGTTCAATCCTGTGTGTGAAACCAATTTGGATTTTGCTTTAACCAGCAGTGAGCTGGTTTCTCCTCATGCCAGCATGGAACTACATCTCGCAGATCTTTCCTTTGAGCTGGAAAATATCTTCAGTGGGTAATCTAGTCACCTTCCCCATTCCCACAGTCCTCTTTTTGCCACTCCCCCATATGTTTCATCATAGGAGAATGGATTCCATTGTCCCTTATGCCCTCTCTGCTGAATGGGTGAGCTCTCCATTCTCATAATTGTCTTTTTTCTTCTATTTGTTAGACGTATGGGAACCGACAGATTGTACTGGAGAAAGAGGAGGTAGAAGAAGTGAAGAGATTTGATTCCCCAGGTTTGGTCCTAATTGGCTTTAAACCATTGGTGATGCTGAAACAGCACTATTACATCAAGCCCTCCCAGTTCATCTATCCTGAAGAGTCCTTCATTAGTGGTAAGCAAAACTGGGAGAGATTGACCACCTGGCAGTGCAACAGCAAACTAATTGACAGAAGAGTGGAATAGAGCTATCATTTAAGAGGGACATAGAACATATAGAGTTTAGATTGCTCCCTTGCCCAGTACAGTAACTCCTCGCTTAACGTGGTAGTTCTGTTCCTGAAAAATGCTACTTTAAGTGAAATGATGTTAAGCCAATCCAATTTCCCCATAAGAATTAATGTAAATGGGGGGAGCTAAGTTCCAGGGAAATTGTTTTTGACAGACACACAGAATAAGTTTTAAACAAACAGTTTAATACTGTACATAGCAATGATGATTGTGAAGCTTGGTTGAGGTGGTGGAGAAAGAGGGTGGGATATTTCCCAGGGAATGCCTTGCTGCTAAATGATGAACTAGCTCTCGGCTGAGCCCTCAAGGGTTAACATGTTGTTAATGTAGCCCCTCACTCTACAAGACAGCACAAATGGAGGGAGGAGACACAGCATGGCAGAGAGAGACAGAGACACACACTGTGTGTGTGTGTGTGTGTGTGTGTGTGTGTGTGTGAGAGAGAGAGAGAGAGAAACACGTGTGAGAGAGATGCGCTCATTGCCCCTTTAAGTACACTGACCCCACTCTAAGTACACTGCCTTTTTAAGTAGATCAGCAAGTTGAGACAGCAGCTGCTGCCAGCAAGCTCCCTCTGTCCTGAGCCCTGTCATGTCCGGCCCCCCCTGCTCTGTGGAGATGAGGTACAGGAATGGGGGTAAGGGGACACCTGGACATTAGCACCCCTCTTTCCTCCCCCCCTTCCACAACAAGCAGAAGGCTCCCGGGAGCAGCTCCAAGGCAGAGGGCAGGAGCAGCACGGCAGTGGGGGGGAGGGACAGCTGAATTGCTCAGCAATTGGTAGCCTGCTGGGCTGCTGCCGCACAGGGAACTTAGGGGAGCTGATAGGGAGGCTGCCGCCCCACCCTGGTTCCAAGCTCCCACCAGCTAGCTGCAATGGGCTGCTCTTTCTGCAAGTAGTGGACAAAGCAGGCGGCTGCCAAACAACGTTATAAGGGAGCATTGCACAACTTTAAACAAGCATGTTCTCTAATTGATCAGCAACTTAACAACATCAATCCGGACAACATTAAGTGAGGAGTTACTGTACAAAATCTTAAACCCACATTATTGCTCTTTTAACTGCCACTCTCTGCTCCCCCAGTCACAACTAATGTTCTCTTCCTTCCCCACTATGCTTCTGAACCTGTTTTTTCTTTTATTTCCAACCTACAAGCAGCTGATCAAATGTGCCCCCAAAAGGTTTGCTTTTGTCATTCACAGCAGTGTCTGTATTTGAAACCTGAGGTATATTGGAAGGCAGGGACCAGAATAGAGAGCTCTAGGGTCATGGGTAGAAAATCTAGATTCAAAGGTGGCAATTATATCAGCTAAGCACAACAAAGGCAATGCCAAGGAGGGATGTATTCGTTAGTATTTGAAGGTTCTGGATTATTTTATAAGCAGATGTAAACTGTAGGGGGTGGAACCTGGGCCTTTTTTCTCTTCCGTCACCATGTTATGTGTGTACTTGGGTGGGGAGGTAATACTGTAACATGTAAGTGAACAGTGCTTAAGATGAAGTAGTTAATAGTTCTCTCACGTACAGAGTAGGCCATGAACTAAAAAGGGCTCTGTTAGGACAGGGTGCCCTTCTCCCTCAGCATCTGAGACAATGCTCCTCGTATGGGGTGTAAGGCATACTCCCTTGAGTGTTGTGCTGTTGGGGTGGATGTTTAGCTAACTCCTTTACTGCCTTACAGTCCATTTAGGTCCAGCAGAACAGCACCTGCATGACTCTTGACTACATAGTCTGAGTTAGGTGTCCGGTGAAAATAAAAGCTAATGTTTGGTCTGGAAAGAGGATGGAGTTTTTACAACCTAGATTCTTAGTACCCTGCCTCTGCAGTGAGGGCCTTGGGTCTACCACTGCTAGGCCTCCAAGAGAGTGTCACTAATATATATATATCCAAATTGAAGGGGGGGCTTTGCCAGATGTCTCCTTCCATTTTCTTCCCCCATCTCCTGTTGCAAATGTTGGTGAGTCCAGCAATCTCACCAGCATTCTCTTGCTCTTCTGTTCAGGTCAGACCATGTTGTCATCTCAGGGTTTTGCCCTGTTAACGTTATTTTTCTGCCTCCTGTTCTGGCCTCCATCTGCAATTTTGCAGGTATATTCAAAAAGTGGCAGATGCTAAGGTCTGTAATGCTTTGGGTCAAGTGTCTGTGTCCCAGGAGGGAGCAGTGTTCTTAGTCTGACAGATATATGGCTTTTGTTGCACAGGGAGTACGACTCTGTTTAATGCCTTACTGACCAAGTGCCTGGACAAAGAGGTGATGGCATTGTGCAGGTATACCCCCCGCCGGAACACTCCCCCGCGTTTTGTAGCCCTGGTCCCACAGGAAGAGGAGCTGGATGAACAGAAAGTGCAGACAGTCCCTCCAGGTATGTGAAGAGACTGCATTTTTTCCATCTTGCAGCATGAAAAAAAGTGCCAGCTAGAGAACATGCACTATCCCTGCCAGATGCTGCCTAGTATAAAGATTGGGGAGAAAGTGTCTTGCAGAAAGAGGAGATGGGCATGTCAGGAATCTGACACAGAACAAGGAGCTCATTGGTCTCTAGCCACAGTTGCTCACCTGAAATATTTACTTTGCACAGGTCTGCCACAATTTTTCGGTTGAGGCAATTTAAAATGAATGCCTGCTACTATGGATTTCTGATGCAAGGCTGGTATTAGCCTTGTTTAGCTGTGCCATGTTGCACCTGTGTAGTGTGCCCTGCTACACATTTTAAAAGCCTCCATTTGTGTCTGTTCTTGCCCTGGATAAAATAACATGCAAGTCCAATGTGGCTGCAACAGTTTCCCTCCCCTCCCACATCTTTGCTAACTGCTTCAGGTAGCCAACATCAGAATGGAAAAATCTCTCTATTGGTTACCTAGAGCACTTATGCCTCCTTGAATTTTGTTCTGTCCCTGGGCTCTTCTGAAGGTTGTGAATAAATGAAAATCATCATAATTGTCACTGTGTACCAATTGAGTGGGGTGTTATGAAAGAGCAGTGGTAAATTATTTTCCTTCTGCTTTTCCTCACTTTTATAATTGGAGAGCCCTGGGTTGAGAAGTTTGGGGAAAAAAATAATGCTCCATGCATGTAGTGTGTGATTCTATCCAATCTTTTCATAAGCATTAATTCCATTGTTGCAACACCACTGTGAGATGGATCAGTGTTCTCCTGATTAAAAGATGGGATGATGCAGAAAAGACAGGTGACTTGCCCAACTCCACTGAGAATCAGTGTCCGATGGAATTACAACTCAAGGATCCCTAGTGCCTGCTCACACACTTAGATCGTATCTCTCAAAAGTCAGCAGCATTAATTATTATTGATACGGATTTATATTATGGTAGTGGCCAGAGATTTCAGTCAGGATTGGGGCTTCACTGTGCTGTTTGAATACCCCTGAAGATATTGTTGGCTCTTCAGAAAAGAGACTGCCTAAGAAATGTCTGAAAAGGGAAGCGATGCTAGTTAATTGTGCATTATTGACAGATTGTATACAATAAGTGTCTGGCTAGCATAGATAAATTTTCCTGCCAACCCAACTGCAGAGCATTTTGGGCTTGCCCTTGACATGCTGTTCTGAGGTCAAGCTTTCAGATAACTGCTCTCTGGTCTCTTTGGTCTAGGTTTCCACCTCATTTTCCTGCCTTATGCAGATGACAAACGGAAAATTGACTTTACAGAAAAGGTCCCAGCCAATGATGAACAAGTAGACAAAATGAAGGAAATAATCCAGAAGCTCCGGTTCAAGTACAGGTGAATGGAGGTCAGAGGCACGGGGCATGAAAACGCAAAGCTATCACCTGCTGTGTTGTACGGTGTTCAGCGGCAGCTGTGGTATGCACACAGAATCAATCCTAGACTTCAAAGCACTAGGTGCCTGAAACTGTGCAATTTATAATGCAACTTGAGTGCTTTTTTTTTTTAACTCTGAATGAATTTGTTCAGCTGTCTGGTGTTCCAAGGACATGTCTACCCTAAACATTGTATAAAACCATTATTTGAAATGCTTTGATCATGCAACACTTTTACAATATGGTGTCCACATACAACAGCTAAGCCAGACAGCTTCCAGGTATTGATTATAATGGTTGGCCACAAAACTTGAGAGCAGATCTTTAGGTCAGGTCTGGTTTATCTGGTGCAATCCACTGTGATGTCTGCCCCAGTGGTCAAATCTCCAATACACGTATAGCTGCACTGGTTCAGATACCATAATGATGGGTACAGTGTAAGTCTAGATAAGATGAATTAGTCCTAACTCCATCCCAGGGTGCAATGTCTCACATTTGGAAATTACCCCAAAGCTCCTACTTCTAGGGGCCAAAATTGACCTGCTAATTGAAAATTAGCTGTGGTATAGGTCTCCAATGCACTCTGCTTAGGTGTGTTTGCACTAAGCTAGGAGACTGTTGCAGGGAGATTGATTGATTACCTGAACTAGTTTGTTATATTGTTTGTCCTTGCAACAGTTTAAGGCATACATTCACATGAAGTGGGCTATGGCTAAGACACTATATTAATAAACTAAAAACTAACATGTAGCAACACTTACCGACAGAGCTATTTTGACACCACCCACACGCAGCATGCCTTAAACAGTTGTACCAGTACATTCTGGAACTCCTTTAACACATGTCCCATAGAGCAGGGCCATTACCCCATGTTCCAGAGGCAGTATGTTTCAGTGACAATGAGAGAACCCATGTCTGATCTATCTGTAAGTTAAGCATTTTAGGATGTTTAAATGAAAAGTACTACAGAATAATTGTTAAAGGGAGTTATGCCTCTCCATCTTGAGGAGGATCAACTTCATAGTGTTCACATTAAAGGGGATGTGTATTCAGATAAAGGGGCAAAACTGGTTTTGAAGTGTGGGCTGATGCCATCTTCATTTTTCACATATACACATCATGCTTATTAATAAGCTGGTAGCTTATTAAGCTAGTGACATGGTCATTACTTCTGCAGGCAGTAAACCTGAGAAAACCAGTCCTCAGTGAAGCACCACTGGTGATGGAGATGCTTAACTGTGCAGGGGAGGGTGGGGAAATGATTTCTGAACTGGGGGCTCAGTAGCCCTATTTATGGGCTCAGCTTACTGCTGACGTGTGTTGAATGTTTCTGGGTTTTGTTGGCAGGAATGACAGCTTTGAGAATCCGGTTCTGCAGCAGCATTTTAGGAACTTGGAGGCCTTGGCACTGGACTTGATCGAGCCTGAACAAGCTGAGGATCTGACACGTGAGAACGATGAGTGGATGCAAAGAGGGTGGGGGTAGAGGCCACTTGATTTTTCACTCTAGGTGGTGGTGTGTTTCTAGAAAACAGAAATGGACTTCTTGTGCTTTTAAACCAGTTAGCATTGTGCAATGCTAGGACTTAATTCAGAGTGTGGTGGTAGTAACATACTTCAGTCTCTTTAATTTTGTAATTCTGGTTCTGTTCCCTTCCTCACGCACACCCCTTCCTCCCCAATAAGTACTTGATAAAATGTCCCTTTCAGTTTTGTTGAAAAACTGCTAACTTTGTGCAGTGTACAAGTAGCCACTTGGACTAAATTAAGACCAAACTCATGTCACTTGTGACTTAGAGCTAAATACTACCCTTGAACAGACCTGCAGTTCTCAAGTCAATGAAAGCTGTAAGTGCTTTCTGAAGGCAGAAACTGGCCCTAAACCTAGATTTTGAATCTAGGTATCTAGAAGTCAGGAGCAACTCTCTTCTCCAAAAATCCCTCATTAGGTCTTAAAGTCATGGCCAATGAAAGTAAAGAGGAGACTGAATAACTTACCTCTTTGAAATGAAGATTGAACAGTTTTCCTTACTGGCAAACTGCTGTTTTCCCTGAAACTCCCTTCTTTAAAGGTCTAGTTAGCTTTTAACTCTGATAAATTAATGGAATGAATGACTTGTCCAGTGGATTTATGGTGGCAGAATGATGCCACCTTGTGGTCAGTAAGAGCATATATATGAGAATTTTCCCAGGAAAAGCTGTAACTTTTTTCCCTGTTTTTCTGTATGTTTGGAAAAGTGTTAAAATTAGCTTGTATTGCAGTAGTGCCTAAGGATCCCATTCAACAGTCAGGACCCCATTGTGTTAGACAGTGGATAGACATGGCAAAAATGATTTCTGCGCTGAAGTGCTTATAGTCTAACACAAGAGACAACAGGTGAATATAAAAAACAGATAGGGATAGCCCAACATAACAGTGAGATGAATTAAAAGCTGCAGCATACTTATTTCTCTAGCATGCTGTTATATTTTTTTTTTCCCGTTTGGTCTGTGCATAAGCATGTTTGTCCTTCCTATTTAGGTATACGTACAAGTCTAATTAGTAATAAGTTATTACACATGGGCAATATAAGTTAATGGTATCATCAGAACCTCACTTCCTGACTCTTGTGCATTCAAAATTTCTAACTACCATTGCATTAACATACCTTTTTTGCATTTAATTTCTCATGTTTGCAAAGCCTTTTGGAATGATAGTTATTCTGAGGACAGTCCTCTTTTGCGATACACAGGAATATGGTGGTGACATTTTCAGTCATTCAGGTTTCCCTGTGCTTGGTTATGTTTTTGAGAGTATGAATTTCTCTTCTGTCAGAGCCCAAGGTTGAGGCAATGAACCACAGACTGGGTGATCTGGTGGAGCAGTTTAAGCAGCTGGTTTACCCCCCTGACTACAATCCTGAGGGGAAGGCTGTGAAGCGGAAACAAGGTGAGTGATGGTGAGGAGCCTGCACTGTTGTGACATGCAGCATTCTGTCCATATCAGCTGTGTGCTGAGAAGTCTGCATTTCTCAGTTTATCTCATGGTTTAAAGAAACCAGTTATGAAACCGCTCTCACTGATACTGTTGGTTGGCTTCATGCCAAAATGAAGTCATACCACCTTGGATTGTGGCCTCATTAGAACTCTCAAGCTGAAACAGCGTTTGATCAAATTGGATCATTTCTTGAATGGGAGATCTCTTAAGGAAAACCCAGCTTGCAGCAGGAAGTAATGTGGGTCAATAAATAGAGCAACCTTTAAATGTTTTTGCTCATTTGGCTTGAGGTGATTTTTTTTTTTTTTTGATAGGCCAGCAAAATCATTATTCTTCTTCTTCCCCCCCTCCCCCCCCCATTTACCCATACCATGAATAAGACTCTGCCTGGGCTGCTAAATTTTTTTGTAAGGCTGTAGTAGGCGATTTCTTCCCTCAAAGTAATGATGCAGTGTTCTACTATGAACTTGTCTTGAATTAGCTGTACACCGCAATTGTAATTAAGATTCCATGGGACTTTTCATAAGAGTGGGGTGTTAACAAAGGTGTCCTAGCTAAATTCCATGTTGGGATTTTATATTCTGCTGTGCTATCCCTGTGAAAATCCCCCATAGTGTCATTTGGTTATGGAGTCTTTCCCATTAAGCCACAAACTGTTCCAGCCAGCATATATTAGTCAACAGCATATAAATATGTATATATCAATATGCATTAAACACCAGTAATATTAAGCACAAATATTGTGACAGTGATATAGCCTAAACTGGTCGATGCCCTAATCCTGTTCACTTATGCTAAGTATCCTATATCTCCTTGAATTTGCTGAAGTAAGCATTTGGCACAATCAGATAGTAAGACATAGGAAATTTGTTCTTAAAAACTAGGGAAGTACCTTCACAGATCAGTACCTGGAATGCTAGTATTCAAAACAGAGATAGGGGAGGAACAGAAAAACAAGCTAGGGACCTGAAACAAACTGATGGGTTGGATTTTAGTGACCTATAAAGAAATGTGTAACTTGTAAAATCATATAAATAATACCAGCTGAAATGTGTAACTTGAGAAACACACCTTCTGCATAAGGTGACTATAATACCGCTGCATGGGACTGCTCTTCAGAGACTGGTATTGTATAGAACCTTTTTTCCTGTACCATCTCAAAAAAAACAACTGACATTGGTTATTTGATCTCCTCTGATCACTCACCAATTAAATATACAGCTGCTTCAAAGATGAAATGCAGAATCTAGAAATTTGCCACATAGCTATTAAGCCACTGCTTACTTATCGGTTACTAGACTGGCATATTAAGTGTTGCAGTGTTTTCCCTATACATACAGTTCTTTTAATGTCGTGGTCCAAATTTCTTTTTCCTAATAGGAGAAGGTGCTGGCCAAATAGAGAAGAAGCCCAAGATGGAAGTCTCCAAGGATGAGCTTAGGAGCCATGTACAGAAGGGCACTCTGGGCAAATTCACCGTGCCTGTTCTGAAGGAAGCATGCAGGGTTTATGGGCTAAAAGGCGGTGGGAAGAAGCAAGAACTTCTAGATGCACTGACTGAGTATTTCAGCAAGTTCTAACCAGGAACTGAGGACTTTGATGACAAAGGGGTGACTCCCTTCTGCTTAAAACTCAGTCTACTCACCCGGGTGTTGGGTCTGAGTTCAGTTTTGATGCTGGTGGAAGAGGGGGTGGGGAAAGAATCCCTTCGTTACATCCAACACTGCAGACTCCAGTGGGAAGAAAACTTATTTCTTCCTTTTGGTGACAATAGATCCTCTTAGCAATTGTCTTCTGCTGGTGGTAGCAGAGGGCAAAATAAACCCTATCCTAACTCTGGTCTTACAATTCAAATGAACACTCTTGTGCCTTGTTGGTGTCTGAATAAATGCAAGTTTGTTTTGGAACCCTTACTTCTTGGGAACAGCAGGAATGGCATAAAAGAGATGCTGTCATGTACAACAAAACTTGCTCATTTTAAATAAGGAAGTGGACTAATCTATGGTGGTGGATAAAATGGTGCTATATTACTATCAGGCTCACCTCGCAAATGTGTGCGCTTACAAGAACTACAAAAGTGGCACCTTACTGTACTGATTAACACATTAAACATATCAGAACCAAAATCATTATGCAAGAACAAGTTGGATTCTATTCTGCCTTAAGCATAATCAAAGTTGTCAACATATACTGATAACAGCATAGGCAGAAAACTATTTAGTGCTCAGTAATAGCAGTTGTTTAAACAAAAAAACAAACAAACCACCTGGATCTTTTCCCTTTTGAAAGCTAAATTGCCAAAGGGAAAAAAAAGGCTAAGGATAACTAGTTTCCTCTTAAACATTAAATATCAGGTCATGTGTTCCCTTTGAGGAGGGAAGAGGGATAATGACATCCCATTAGGCCAGTGTTTTCAAACTTTTTTTTTTTCTGGGGACCCAGTTGAAGAAAATTGGTGGTGCCTGCAACCCAATGGAGCTGGGGATGAGGGCTGGGACAGTGTGGGGGTGAGGGAGTCAGGGTGTAGGAGGGGGCTCTGGGCTGGGGATGAGGGGTTGGGGGTGCTCAAGTCAGGGGCAGGGAATGGGGGCACAGGCACAGACTTACCTCAGGCGGCACAGCCGGGGTGCACTGCGGACCGTGCTGTGTCCCGGAACCAGCTGGCAGCAGGTCTTGCTCCTAGGCGGAAGCGTGCAAGCAGCTGGCTGCTTTCTGGGGCACAGCATGGTATCGGAAAAGGTAGGCACTAGCCTGCCTGAGCCAGGCAGCAGTGAGAATGGGACTTTTAATGTCCTGGGCAGCAGTGCGGACCAGAGCAAGGGAACCCAGCCCCTTACATGCTGGGGTCACGACTCACAGATTGAAAAACACTGCATTAGGCTTTAACCCAGAGACTAGTATCAGGGGGCAGCCGTGTTAGTCTGTATCTACAAAAACAACAAGGAGTCTGGTGGCACCTTAAAGACTAACAGATTTA
Organism: Trachemys scripta elegans; assembly: GCF_013100865.1. Classification (NCBI taxonomy): domain Eukaryota; kingdom Metazoa; phylum Chordata; order Testudines; family Emydidae; genus Trachemys; species Trachemys scripta. Next base: position 88,775,138 of record NC_048298.1, on the reverse strand, counting down.
TTTGGGCATAAGCTTTCGTGAGTANCATGCACCTGTTATAGATAGAGAAAGGGGTAGACTACAGGATGAAAACAATGATGAAAGTGTAGTTACACTTCAGTTAGCAACACTCTTCTAGATTAGAACAAGACCTGCTTCTTTAACTACATAGAAAGGATGTGTTCACTAGTCTGACACTTTCAACACATTTACATGGCATATGTCCCACTTTGATACAAAAATCATTGGAAGTAATGAAGAGGAACCACCACAACATGCCCTTTTTCAAGTTATTGCTCACAGCTCTCTGCTTTCAGGCATCTGACTCACCCTCCTTCAATAGTGGAAAAGCAGTCTCTAGGTTACAACAAGGAGTCTGGTGGCACCTTAAAGACTAACAGATTTATTTGGGCATAAGCTTTCGTGAGTAAAAACCTCACTTCTTCGGATGCATCCGAAGAAGTGAGGTTTTTACTCACGAAAGCTTATGCCCAAATAAATCTGTTAGTCTTTAAGGTGCCACCAGACTCCTTGTTGTAACCTAGAGACTGCTTTTCCACTATTGAAGGAGGGTGAGTCAGATGCCTGAAAGCAGAGAGCTGTGAGCAATAACTTGAAAAAGGGCATGTTGTGGTGGTTCCTCTTCATTACTTCCAATGATTTTTGTATCAAAGTGGGACATATGCCATGTAAATGTGTTGAAAGTGTCAGACTAGTGAACACATCCTTTCTATGTAGTTAAAGAAGCAGGTCTTGTTCTAATCTAGAAGAGTGTTGCTAACTGAAGTGTAACTACACTTTCATCATTGTTTTCATCCTGTAGTCTACCCCTTTCTCTATCTATAACAGGTGCATGAGCTTGGCTCAGAAGCAGGGCTAAGTTGTTGTAGGCAAAAGGGGGTGATGTTTTATGGTGTAGTAGGGGCCTCCACACCACATAATAGTGATGTGGGGGGGGGGGGGAAGAGATTGCTCGGACCCTTTTCCTAGTGAGCCCTGACTAGAAGGTTAGCAGTCTACAATTCTGGAAAGAGATTCTGATGCTGTCACATCCTTACTTTGTAATTAATATGCACATATCTCAAAGGGTTTTCTGGTGTACTCTCTAGTACAGGAGTGGGCAAACTATGGTCTGGGGGCCACATCTGGCCCTTGAGCTCCTGCTGGGAAGCAGGGTCTGGGGCTTGCCCTGCTCCACACAGCTCCCAGAAGCAGTGTCATATCCCCCCTCGGGCACCTATGTGTAGGGGCAGCCAGGGGGCTACACACACTGCCCTGGTCCCTAGTGCCATCCCTGCAGCTCCCATTGGCTGGGAACTGTGACCAATAGGAGCTGCAGGGACAATGCCTGCAGATAAGGCAGCATGCAGAACTGCCTGGTCACACCTCTGCATAGGACCAGAGGAGGGACGACATACTCCTACTATTGGGAGCTGCTTGAGGTAAGTGCCACCCAGCACCTGAACCCTGACCCTGTCCTGCACCTCAACCTCCTGCCCCAGCCCCGATCCCCCTCCTCAGTCTAAGCCCAGTGCACTCTCCTGCACCCCAAACTCATCCCTAGCCCCACCCTAGAGCCCCCCTGCATCCCAACCTTGACCCTGCCCAGAGGTTCCCCATCCCACTCCTCATTTCTTGCCTCACCCTGAGCTGGAGCCCACACCCCAACCTCTAGTTCTGTGAACATTCATGGCCCACCATACAATTTCCATACTTAGATGTGGCCCTCAGGCCCAAAAGTTTGCCCACCCCTGCTCTAGTATGGAGGTGCTGATTAGGTAAGTTACATCTTCATAGCGCTCAAGTGGACTTCATGGTCTATTTTGCTTTTAGCCTTGCCTCAGTCATGATTTTAACAGACCCTTTCATTATGTAAAAATTTAGCAAATAATGAAAATGGGGTTAGTTTAATTGCCTCTGCTCCCTTTAACAAGCAAACTCTCCCTTCACTCAAGAATCCTTTATTCCTGGTGTTCTTGTACAGTGTTAAAGGAGACAACTGTCTTGGCATGCTGTGAAGTGTCTAGGCCCTTTACATGGTGGTGGCTGTGAATACATTCAGCTATCATAGTTGAGAAACTCTTATAAGGAAATGTTTCAGAGTAGCAGCTGTGTTAGTCTGTATCTACAAAAAGAACAGGAGTACTTGTGGCTCTTGGGACTGAGAGGGACCAAGGTGCCACACGTACTCCTGTTCTTATAAGGAAATGACAGCTCTACTGTAGTTAGGGTTGAGAGGTTTACTGTTTAAAAGATAAACTACTCAAAGGGCTCTAAAAGCCCCCTGGTAACGCAGATTGCCTTGTAGTGGTGCGGGATAGGGTTAGTGGTCCACATTTGGGATCATCTGAGCCTCAGATCCAGTCTCCCTAAAAATCAGCCAATGGCTTTTAATGTGTTCTTGTGTACAGGTGGGGGGTCAGGTAAATCCTAAACAGCGGAGATGAATCTCACCTATGGCAAGCTTACAATTCCAGGTTGGTGCATCATCAGCTTGAACCAAAGCAAATGAAACAGGCATGCAGCTAGTGTAGGACTTTGCTAACAGCCACAGGGCTTGCATGTAATCTCTTGCCACAGTAACTGGGTGACTCAAGGTGACATGCTGTGGTCAGTGAATCTGACCGTCCCCCCCCCCAGTAAATTTGAGCCTTACTCTGGGCAGTTTTCAGAGACTTTCCTTATATGGCTCTTTTGGATAATTTTGTCCAGAGCCCAAAATGTCCATGTTGAGAGATTTTGAAGTGCTCTAAAATCCACCTGCAGACTCCTCTTTTATTTTAGAAGTATTAAGAAAATAAGCATTAATCAAATAGAACAGGAAAGGCTCCAGTAAGTAAATGGGACTGTGTGAAAGCACATCAGTGGCAAGGTGTTCTGATATACAGCCCCTCTCACAAACTGCTCAGAAGTTTGATTTTTATAATTATGGAACAGGGAAGGGACTCTGCCCCTTTAGGTTGTTATGGTGGCAGTACTCCCCACCTGCTGACCTTTAGTAGTGGAAGGGATCATTCAAAGCCTGTTTCTGAAAATCTCATTTGATGAGCTGGGTTGTCAAAAAATTTTTTTACAATCCCTTAAATCAAGTTATGTCTATACTATAGGACGGGGTGGGCAAACTTTTTGGTCTGAGGGCCACATCTGGGTATGGAAATTGTATGGCGGGCCATGAATGCTCACAAAATTGGGGGTTGAGGTGCAGGATGGGGTGTGGGTTTGGGTGGGGATGAGAGGTTCAGAGTGCAGGAGGGTGCTCTAGGCTGGGACCAAGGGGTTTGGAGGGCAGGGAGGGGGGAGAAAATCCAGGTTGGGGCACAGGAGGGGGTCAGAGGTGTAGGTTCTGGGCGGCACTTACCTCAAGCAGCTCCCAAAAGCAGCGGCACGGCCCCTCTCCAGGTCCTACATGGTGGCGCAGCCAGGCAGCTCTGTGTGCTGCCCTATCTGCAGGCACCGCCCTTGCAGCTCCCATTGGTTGTGGTTCCAGAGCAGCATGTGGGGCCCCCTGGCTGCCCCTATGCATAAGAGCCAGAGGTAGGGACATGCCACTGTTTCTGGGAGCCACGTGGAGTGGGGCAAGCCCCAGACCCCGCTCCTCGGAGGGAGCTCAAAGGCTGGATTAAAACGTCTGGAGGGCCGGATACAGCCCCCCCAGGCTGTAGTTTGCCCATCCCTGCTATAGGAGCTACAGTGGCACAGCTGTGGCATCATAGCTATGCCACTGTAGTGTAGACATTTCCTACAGCCACAGAAGGGCTTTTTCCCCAGTAGTATAGCAACACCTCCCTGATTAACTGTAGGTATCAATACTGCCACATCTACAGTGAGGTTGTCATCAAAAAGGACATTTGCTCTCTGAGGCCTGGTCAACATAGCTAAGGTGGTCAGGATGTGAAAATCCACACCCGACCTACCTTACTATGCCAGTCTAACAGTGTAAATGTAGCAATGTTGATGGGAGAATGCTTGAGGAGGTGGGAGGTGTAGCGTTCCCACATTGCAAGAAAAAACACCTGGTCAGCATAGCTTACTCTACAGGACTACTCTTGGATTCCTTACTGACACTGGGCTCTCCCATCATAATGGCCATGACTATAATGCTTTCTACCATCAAAGACCTGAACTTAGGTATTCATGGCTTTGTCACCTCTCCGTTGAACTACAGCAATGAGATATGCCTAGGCATGATACCTGCAGCACTTAGGGAAACTCCAACTAGCACAAAACATTGCAGCACATCTCAGCAATACATGCAACTGTGAGCACACACCTGTCCTCTGCTCTACACTAGCTTCCTACAGAATACTGAATGAAGGTCTTAGTCTCCTGGGTCCGGGCCCTTGAGTGCTTTGAAGATAAAGACTATTTAAAGTTCCAGGACAAAGTGTGATTGACTGCTTTGCTCCTCTCACACAGTGGAACTTTACAGATTAGCTTTCCTCTTATTGTTGAGACAGAACTTGTTCCAGAGGCAGTTGGAGACTATGGAACCAACACTCCCCAGGAACCATCACAAGCCACCACTTTCTGTTCCAAATGTAAGGCATTTCTTTGACCTTGCTTTCTTCACTATAAAGCAAACACCCACCTTACCAAAGACACTCCACTGCCTATGCTTCCCCTTGTGGGGAAGAGGATGGGAGAACATAACAGTGTAGTCATGTTACTTAATACGCTATTAGAAGACGCCAAGAGATACTAATGAGTGTGGTATAAAAACCTATAGAGACTAGACGACAGCCTGGTATACCTCGGATATAGCCTCCAGAACTCAATGCTGAAATAGGGTATACTTATCCCTCAACATACATGCGCATCTCTGTATCACAGCAAGAGCCCTTCCTACCTGGCTCCAACTGATCCCACCATTCAGTACAGCTACACCTAACAGTTAACACAACCAGAGTGCATCTAGATTAGCATTAGAATTCAAGTCTGCGTAACACAGCCCGGCCAATGGAAAATTTGTTCATGTCCACTTATGGCACCCTCCCCCACCAGTGGTAATGCCAGTTACAGGATTGCAGTTAATACGGCATTGTAGGGGTGGCACCTATCTTAACTTTTGGACAAAACAGAAGATTTACAGTTAAAAAATAAAATAAAAAAAAAAGCTGGTGTGGGTGGTAGGCAAAAGGTCCAAGAGCTAGTGTGGCCAAAAGAAACAGCATTCCAATGAGGAAAGGCCACGGAGAAGTTCAAGGGTGTCTCTATTCTTCAGTCTTGCGTCTGATGAAGTGGGCATTCACCCACGAAAGCTTATGCTCCAATACTTCTGTTAGTCTTAAAGGTGCCACAGGACCCTCTGTTGCTTTTTACAGATTCAGACTAACACGCTACCCCTCTGAAATCTATTACACAAGCTTCATTTCACCTTTAAAGTGAAAAGAATAGACAGACTTTTTCTGTTTTCATGTTCAGTTCTAAAGCTGATATCTTTACTGATAGTAACAATACACCTTTGGGAAGAGTCTGTGAATACTTACACTGTTCCTTGCTATCCTTATTTCTCCTTCACCACATGTGGGCCTTGATAAGCTTCTTCCTACCAGGAAGTAGCAAGCTTATTTTCTTCCCTGGTGTGTGCAGTTTTGCTTTGGTGGGGTTGTTGTTTTTTTTTTTTTTTTTGAGGGGGGGGGGGGGTGGGGGTGTTAAACACCCTTGAGAACCAGCTTTTTGTAGATCACAGCAATGCTGCAGACAGACGCACCACTACTAAACAAAATGATAGAGGGCAGCTCTCATATGCTGCATTAGAATGCACAGCATTAGCCCTGGGGGGCAGGGGTGTCTAATTCATTTTTAATTGTAAAAGGCTGTTAGCAGCACATTCCTATCCAAGACAGGCTGAGAGAAGTCACGTACATGAGTTGACAAATCTGGGAATATATGGATTTATTTAAAAAAATACCAGTTTAAAAAAAACAAAACAAAACAAAACAAAACAAACAAACACCAAGCAAGGTTAGAACTATCACCCATAGCATTGTAGTAGGATTTCTCCTCCCTCTACACCTCTCATACTGTGGCCTCTTGACCAAGTCAGCAGATATGGTGAAAATGGACTTGGCCTGTATCCTACACTACATAGCTGCCACTGTCTTTGTCCCCCCCACTATTATTTGCCTCTCCCTTAAAGCAGCAATTGCTGAATATACACCATTACACTGCAGATCCACCTTAATTTTCCTCATTGGACCAAACCGTCTAGAACACATACATTAAATTATTCATGTCTGTTACAGGTCAAACTTATCACAGAAGACTTTGCTGCAAAATGAAGGAAGCTAATCCATTATTGGGAGAGAAAAAGTGTAGGTTAATCATGCCCTCAAGTGGGGCAATATATTATTTTGCATATCACACAGGAGGAGCTACTCTCACTCTGTTGAGCAGAGTTTTGAGAACTAGTACTGCAAGAATGTCTTCTGAAAGGCCGGCAAGGGAGAGAGGAAGAAAAATCTAGACTCACCCACAGTGGAGAGTTGAAATATATAATAGGAGCAAGCCACTGTAAAACAAACACCTGGCATTTTGAAACAAGAGTTTGGTATCAAACTATTGTATTGTCTAACTATCATTAATTTCCTCCCCAACTTTTTTTTTTTTTTTTTTAAATTATGGATTTCAGCTATTGGGTTTTAGGCAGATTTAAACCAACAGTCTCTCTATAGCTTGCTGGACCGATTGAATCTGAGGCTTCAGTTGTGACCCTTCCTTGATGGTAATTGAGCAGGCAATGACAGGCCGGGAGACACCACATGCCCGGCCCAGGGCCTGCTTGGAGCGCACAAAGACATAGGGCACATTCTTGTCCTCGCACAAGAGAGGGAGGTGCAGGATGATCTCCAGGGGCTCAGCATCTGCAGCCATCACAATGAATTCTGCTATTCCTCTGTTCAGTGTTTTAGTGGCTGGAGAGAGAGAGAGAGAAGGAAAAGGATTAGATGGAGGTCTTGGTGTGGAGCATATTAACACAAGAGAACATTAGGAAACACAGAAATCTATTTAGTGAATCCATTATAGGTAGATGCCACAGTAATGCTACTAGGAGCCCTAGTCAAGGACCAGGACCCCACTGAGCTGGGTGTTGTACAACCAGAACAGAGATAGTCCTGCCCCAAAGAGTTTGTGAAAAGTCTCCTGAGGAAAGTGGTGGATTTGGTATCATTAAAAATATTACACACACACACACACACACACACACAGGACAAGGCTGTTGGGAACATACTCTATGAATCAAACCTGTATTGTTTGACAGGGAGGGAGTGAAGGAAGGTGATATATGCGATTGTATAGATAAAACTGATCCAACAACTTTTTTCATTTTATTTTTTATAATTAGGACATAGGAGTCTGGTTTGTCTGTATCCTTGCCCAAAGCCAGTAGTGCCCAAACTTTCCCCCCCTCACACACTGCCTTACCAGTAATGGAATATGTCTGCAGCCCCCTGGGCTAGCAGCGAAGTCACAGCTAGGCCGAGGACAGAGTGGGGGCAGGTGGCTGAGCTGTAGCCAATGCCCAGGAGGGGAGCCAGGGCTGGAGTGGGCCCCCCCGCCCCCTCGGACATTCCTCCACACCCCCCAGTTTGGGGACCACTGCCCTAAACACTATCAGTTCTTATGCAGCACAGCAACGGGCACTACAGACAAATATTAAGGATGTAATCCTGACAAATTAGTCTCACCACCAGCCAGCCATCTTCTAACACACTCTCCCCTGCTACCCATCCCCAAAACACACAATACCACACAGGAACAGTTATACCAACAACCCTATTTTGTGCAGTTAACAGAGAGGCAGGTGGCAGCTGCACAGTTTTGCTGAAGAGGTTAGTTTTGTTCCTGCTAGAATATTCTGTAAGGGAAAAGAAAAGAAACCCCAAACATTTGCATAGGCCAGAAACTATATAAAACAATGTGGATTTGGAAGGGTGAATAACCAAACATCCCAATTCCACAGCTGGAGACAGGGGAAGACAACCATCATCTGTAACATCTAGTGTGGTAAACTATATGCTCTAGGAATTATCTGGGGGAAGTTCTCTCGCCTCAGAGGTCAGACTTAGATCATCACAGTGATCCCTTTGGGCCCCAGAATCTATTAAACCCTTCCTTTACTTTCGGCAAACACAGCATGTTTTATAACAAACAGACCTCACCTTCATTGGCACCCTTGCGTAGCTGTTTGTAGTTGCAGGACTGCTGTACAAGGTCCAGCAGAGTTTTGGTGAGTTGTGCATCAGCCAGTGGGTAAGCTTTGGGGTTCACTTCTGCCTCAGTCTAGAAAAAGGCAAGAAGCAGAGAAAAGCTTCACTTGGAACATTCACAGGCAGATACTGAGTTTAACACATCCAAACTCCTCAGAACCACTGCTTCACATCCTGCCAGGATCAACTCAGTCCCTGACTCTTCTAAAACACCTACACAAAATCTATCCACAGATGAGACAGGAAACACTGAGGTCCTGTCTGCTCTGCATGGACACTAAAGATTGCAGGGCATCCCAAAGTTACATACACACGCAGGTTTGTTCTCAGTCCTAAACCAAAGTTCCCCTCCACATGCTTTTGTTTCACATATACCATGCCAATTCCAGCCCAGACATAGTTCAACAATGAGCCCTTTGCAATTTCAGGTGCTATGTTAATATAAAATGTTTATCTGCCAACATAGGGACAGCAATTGCACATTTTTAGATCTGAACGTATAAGAATAATCCTGTAAAGAGAGTCAGGCACCAGGTTTATTTTTGAAAAGGCATGTTTTAAGAATTAAGAATGGAATTTTCTGAGAACAATTCAAAAGGAAATCTACTTAACACTTCTCCTCCTCCCCCCCCCCCCGCTCCAAGTGTTGGAACAGTTTTGTGCTAGCGCCTAACAAGCAGGAAGTAAAAATCAACCAGGCTAGTTTGTGTCCATGATAAGTGAAAACAAACGAACAGCATCAATAGGGGAAGAGATAGAATTCTTTCCTGTTTTAATGAAGGCTTTTCTACAACCTTATTAGAACAGTTTAACTGTTAATGAGCTGCACAAACAAGTGACAGAATTTTTGAGGCCCTTCAGTAACAGGGATATGCTTCTGCTCAGGGTCAGCTCTACTATATAAGTAGCCAGACACATAGTAAATATTCAGACAGGTGATTGTGGAACTGAAAGGAGAGGGAACAGGTTTGTCTACACAGAGACAGCTCTGCTTCTCCAGTTTGAGACATTCTTATGCCTTAGAAAGGCACAACAGGATACCTCCTAGAAGGAGACAGTGTGATCCTGCTGGGAGAGCAATACAGCGGTGCACAGACAATCCAGGAAGTTTTTGGAAAGTGTAGGGGACAATTTCCTGGTGCAAGTGCTGGAGGAACCAACTAGGGGCAGAGCTCTTCTAGACCTGCTGCTCACAAACCAGGAAGAATTAGTAGGGGAAGCAAAAGTAGATGGGAACCTGGGAGGCAGTGGCCATGAGATGGTAGAGTTCAGGATCCTGACACAAGGAAGAAAGGAGAGCAGCAGTATACGGGCCCTGGACTTCAGAAAAGCAGACTGACTTCCTCAGGGAACTGATGGGCAGGATCCCCTGGAAGAATAACATGAGAGGGAAAGGAGTCCAGGAGAGCTGGCTGTATTTTAAAGAATCCTTATTGAGGTTGCAGGAACAAACCATCCTGATGCATAGAAAGAATAGTAAATATGGCAGGCGACCAGCTTGGCTTAACAGTGAAATCCTTGCTGATCTTAAATGCAAAAAAGAAGCTTACAAGACGTGGAAGATTGGACAAATGACCAGGGAGGAGTATAAAAATATTGCTCAGGCATGCAGGAGTGAAATCAGGAAGTCAAATCACACTTGGAGTTGCAGCTAGCAAGAGATGTTAAGAAGGGTTTCTTCAGGTATGTAAGCAACAAGAAGGAAATCAAGGAAAGTGTGGGCCCCTTACTGAATGAGGGAGGCAACTAGTGACAAGTATCAGGGGGTAGCCGTGTTTTTCACTCTATGCATCCGAAGAAGTGAGGTTTTTACTCACGAAAGCTTATGCCCAAATAAATCTGTTAGTCTTTAAGGTGCCACCAAACTAGTGACAGAGGATGTGGAAAAAGCTAATGTACTCAATGCTTTTTTTGCCTCTGTCTTCACGAACAAGGTCAACTCCCAGACTGCTGCACTGGGCAGCACAGCATGGGGAGGAGGAGGTGACCAGCCCTCTGAGGAGAAAGAAATGGTTTGGGACTATTTAGAAAAGCTGGATGAGCACAAATCCATGGGGCCGGATGCGCTGCATTTGAGGGTGCTAAAGAAGTTGGCGGATGCAATTGCAGAGCCATTGGCCATTATCTTTGAAAACTCATGGCGATTGGGGGAGGTCCCGGATGACTGGAAAAAGGCTAATGTAGTGCCCATCTTTAAAAAAGGGAAGAAGGAGGATCCGGGGAACTACAGGCCAGTCAGCCTCACCTCAGTCCCTGGAAAAATCATGGAGCAGATCCTCAAGGAATCAATTCTGAAGCACTTAGGAGAGCAACATGATCAGGAACAGTCAGCATGGATTCACCAAGGGCAAGTCATGCCTGACTAACCTAATGGCCTTCTATGAGGAGATAACTGGGTCTGTGGATAAGGGGAAAGCAGTGAATGTGTTATTCCTTGACTTTAGCAAAGCTTTTGATATGGTCTTCCACAGTATTCTTGCCGGCAAGTTAAAGTAGTATGGGCTGGATGAATGTACTACAAGGTGGATAGAAACCTGGCTAGATCATCGGGCTCAATGGGTAGTGATCAATGGCTCCATGTCTCGTTGGCAGCCGGTATCAAGCGGAGTGCCCCAAGGGTCAGTTCTGGGGCCGGTTTTGTTCAATATTTTCATTAATGTTCTGGAGGATGGCGTGGACTGCACTCTCAGCAAGTTTGCAGATGACACTAAACTGGGAGGAGTGGTAAATACTCTGGAGGGTCGGGATACAATACAGAGGGACCTAGACAAATTAGAGGATTGGACCAAAAGAAATCTGATGAGGTTCAACAAGGACAAGTGCAGAGTCCTGCACTTAGGACGGAAGAATCCCATGCACTGCTACAGAGTAGGGACCGAATGGTTAGGAAGCAGTTCTGCAGAAAAGGACCTAGGGGTTACAGTGGACGAGAAGCTGGATATGAATCAAAAGTGTGCCCTTGTTGCCAAGAAGGCTAACGGCATTTTGGGCTGTATAAGTAGGGGCGTTGCCAGCAGATCGAGGGACGTGATCATTCCCCTCTATTCAACATTGGTGAGGCTTCATCTGGAGTACTGTGTCCAGTTTTGGGCCCCACACTACAAGAAGAATGTGGAAAAATTAGAAAGAGTCCAGCTGAGGGCAATAAAAATGATTAGGGGGCTGGAGCACATGACTTATGAGGAGAGGCTGAAGGAACTGAGATTGTTTAGTCTGCAGAAGAGAAGAATGAGGAGGGATTTGATAGCCATTTTCAACTACCTGAAAGGTGGTTTCAAAGAGGATGGATCTAGACTGTTCTCAGTGGTACCAGATGACAGAACAAGGAGTAATGGTCTCAAGTTGCAGTGGGGGAGGTTTAGGTTGGATATTAGGAAAAACTTTTTCACTAGGAGGGTGGTGAAGCACTGGAATGGGTTACCTAGGGAGGTGGTGGAATCTCCTTCCTTAGCGGTTTTTAAGGTCAGGCCTGACAAAACCCTGGCTGGGATGATTTAGTTGGGAATTGGTCCTGCTTTGAGCAGGGGGTTGGACTAGATGACCTCCTGAGGTCCCTTCAAACCCTGATATTCTATGATCTAATGGCTAGAACACAGAGTGGACTTGGGAGACCTGGGTCACGTGCCGCTGGGTGAGCTTTGGCAAGTCATGTCACCTCTATAAATTTGTTAGTCTCTAAGGTGCCACAAGTACTCATCGTTCTTTTTGCTGACACAGACTAACACGGCTACTACTCTGAAACCCCTATATCTCAGTTTCCCTCTGCAAAGTGGTTTGAAATCTACAGACAAAAAGCAGTATAAGAACTAAATATTGTTATTGCTACAAAAATTTTTGCTGTACCTTACCCCTTTGTATTATGGTCAATTAACATTCAATAAACGGAGACTCATGTTGTGAAATAAGCAGCAACATCCTATACTGTTCTCATACCTTATCACAAGGCAGAGGACAGGCAAAGCATAGCCTCCATGTGCTCCCACCCAGCCCTGTACTCCCCCACACCGAGATGTGGGGAGGTAGCTATCATCCTGCTGGTCTTCGCAAGCTCCCACCCCACCCAGCGGAGGCGCACGTAGGCAGCGAAGTGAATGAACGGGAATCGGGACACAGCGCTCAGAGGAGGGCGAGCAGTTGCGCACACAAAAGCCACAGGACATGACCGCAGTTGCTGTGACGGGTCAGCTGCCCTGTGCGCGGCAGTAGGAATCATGGACGGGTGTTCAGATATACGGGCGCCCCAGCGGCCTCTTCCCCCTCCCACGTGGCGGCCCCTGTGCTCCACGTGCCCCGGCCCAGGCAGAGCTCCCGGTAGCCAGCCCGACGATCCCCTTCCTTGCGCACGCTGCTTGCAGAACGCGGAGTGTCCCAGCGTTCCGCCCGCCGCCCCCCACGTGCTTAGCCATCAGCCCACATGGGCTACCCCGGCCTGGGCGCCACTCACCATGGCTGCGCGGTAGGCGAACCGAGCCCTTCCCTGTGCAGAGCGGAGCGATCCTCTCGGCCCGAAAGCTTCACGGAGGGAAAAAACCTAAAACGCTCTAAGTGCGTCGCGCCCGGAAATGAGGTTTAGCTGAGCCCGGACGGGCGGGGAGCCAGGAGAGACTCATCTTAAAGGGCCAGCGCTGCTCTTTTTAAAAACCGGCCAGGTCTAATCTGGATATACGTGGGTTGTGTTGTGCATTGCGCCCCCTGCGCGTGATCAGGTCCCATTACAGAAGCAACATTCAGGAACCAGAGACCAGCTTTGCTTGCAGCGAAAAGGGATTTTGGCGGAAACATTCTTCAATATCCTGCTCAGCCTGGGGTTTCCATATAGAGATTGTTATGCTGGAGGTTAGAGGCAGAGCTGAATTCTGATTTCAAATGCATTCTGAATAGAAAGACAAACCTACTCACACTATACAAGGCACATAAATTATTCAGGGTAGTTTGGAGTAACAGGGTGAGATTTTAGCTGGGCATCAACATATTTTTCTAACAGTGCGATCTTTCAGATGACTGAATCCTCTCCCAAAGAAAGAGGTGGACGCTTTGTTGACAGTATACTGAATGATACAATTCCCTACTAGCCAGGGTATGGAGAATTAACAAGATGTGTCTGAAAAGTACATCATTACAATTTTAATTTCTGTTGCTTTAGACTCTAAGGACTTGCTTTTCAGAACAGCTGATAATCATAATTCTAGTTGAAGGCTTTAAGAGCTATGGCACTTTGGAAAACCAGGCTCTAAATTCTGTATCAGCTGATTGCCTATCTTGATCCTTAGTTCCTGACTTTCGTCTATATTGCCCTGGATTTCCACATGTAAAAAATTGAGAGAGATAACGTGTTATATTTCCAGGATATACAGAGGCATACAATTATATTCCTTTTGCTGTAACTCCACCTTTGTTCTCTTTTGTCTTTCCATATTTCAGTCTTTTTTAGTCTTTGTTCCATCTTCCCTATTCAGAAAGGGATGCAAATGTTTAACTCATTTTTAAAACCTTCCTAGTTCCAAATGCAAAAAAAACATCATGATAATTTTCTGGACTTGGAGAGACATAAGCAAATATTGTGCCTGCTAATGTCATTCATCCTTGTTCCCTTCCCTACTCTAAACAAAACACATACACACTTAGCGTTGGATTATGAATTCCCAAGACACCCTTACTGATGCGAAACACGGGACTATGAACACAGGATCTGTTCTGCAGTTCTGTGCAGACCAGAGAATGGATGAAAGACATCTCTATGCCCCCTGAATGCTGCTGTAAGGTTAGGGTAAAGGTGCATGCTACCGGGTGGCAGTGCTAAACGTTCAGCATTCTAAGTGAATCTATGCTGGGAAAAGCTGCTGTAATTATAGTTCTGGAGACTACCATCTCTTAGGTATTCTACAATGCAGTTACTGCACTACAGCAGCAGTTCAGGCGTCTCAAAACACACACAGCTGATGTTTAAACTCTGACTTGAAGGGCCCATCTCTAGGGGTAAGAAAAGACATTGAGGCCTGATCTACACTACGAGTTTAGGTTGAATTTAGCAGCGTTAAATCGAATTAAGCCTGGACACGTCCACACGACGAAGCCCTTTTTTTCGACTTAAAGGGCCCTTTAAACCGGTTTCTTTACTCCACCTCTGACGAGGGGATTAGCGCTGAAATCGGCCTTTCTGGGTCGGATTTGGGGTAGTGTGGACGCAATTCGACGGTATTGGCCTCCGGGAGCTATCCCACAGTGCTTCATTGTGACTGCTCTGGACAGCACTCTCAACTCAGATGCACTGAGCAGGTAGACAGGAAAAGCCCCGCGAAGTTTTGAATTTCATTTCCTGTTTGCCCAGTGTGGAGAGCACAGGTGACCACGCAGAGCTCATCAGCACAGGTAACCACGATGGAGTCCCAGGATCGCAAAAGAGCTCCAGCATGGACAGAACGGGAGGTACGGGATCTGCTCCCCATATGGGGAGACGAATCAGTGCTAGCTGAACTCCTTATCAGTAAACGAAATGCCAGAACATTAGAAAAAGTCTCAAAGGGCATGAAGGATAGAGGCCATAACAGGGATGCACAGCAGTGCCGCGTGAAAATTAAGGAGCTAAGGCAAGCCTACCACAAAGCCAGAGAGGCAAACGGAAGGTCCGGGGCAGAGCCGCAGACATGCCGCTTCTACGCGGAGCTGCATGCCATGGTAGGGGGTGCAGCCACCACTACCCCAACACTGTGCTTTGACTCCATCTATGGAGAATCACACAACACGGAAGTGGGTTTGGGGGATGAGGAAGATGATGATGATGAAGACAATGAAGATAGCTCACAGCAAGGAAGCAGAGAAACCGGTTTCCCAAACAGCCAGGATATGTTTATCACCCTGGACCTGGAACCAGTAACCCCCAAACTCACCCAAGCCATGCTCCCAGACTCTGAGGGCGCACAAGGGACCTCTGGTGAGTGTACCTTTGTAAATATTACACATGGTTTAAAAGCAAGCGTGTTTAATCATTAATGATTAATTTGCCCTGGCAATCGTGGCCAGTACAGCTACTGGAAGTCTGTTAACGTGTATGGGGATGGAGCGGAAATCCTCCAGGGACATCTCCAGAAAGCTCTCCTTCATGTACTCCCAAAGCCTTTGCAAAAGGTTTCTGGGGAGGGCTGCCTTATCCCGTCCGCCATGGTAGGACACTTTACCACACCAGGCCAGTAGCACGTAGTCTGGAATCATTGCATAACAAAGCATGGCAGCGTATGGTCCTGGTGTTTGCTGGCATGCAGACAACACCCATTCCTTATCTCTCTTTGTTATCCCCAGGAGAGTGATATCATTCATGGTCACACCTGGTTGAAATGGGGTGATTTTATTAAGGGAACATTCAGAGGTGCCCGTTCCTGCTCGGCTGAACAGAAATATTCCCCGCTGTTAGCCACGTGGTGGGGGGGAGGGGTGAAGTGATCATCCCAGAGAATTGGGTGTGGGGGGGAAGGGTGGATTGTTGGGTTTGTGCAGCCCCTCCTTTTACATTGCAAACCCATTTTAAATGGCCAACCCAACGGGTGCTTGGTATGGGAAATGAGGGCGCTGCTGTTCGAAACCATTCCCACGTTATGAAGGTTAAAAAAGCCAAAAGACTGTGGCTTACCATGGCTGCCCGCAAGCCGAATTCTGTTGCCTGGCACTGAGTGAGTGATCTCTCACACCAAACTGGCAGGCCCTCAATATAAGAGGAGAAATGCGACCTTGTAACGAAAGCACATGTGCTGTGTAATGTGCACAGCAAAATTTAACGTGAAAGTGTGTACCCATTGTTCTCTAAAATATGTCTTTTTAACCACCTCTTCCTTCTCCTCCACCAGCTGTAAATGTTTCTCCTTCACAGAGGCTAGTGAAGATTAGAAGGAGAAAACGGCGGACTCGGGATGATATGTTCTCAGAGCTCCAGAGCACGCTGACAGAGAACAGCAGAATGCGTGGAGGCAGACAATGTCAGAGTGCAGAAAAGCACAATATGAACAAGAGGAGATGTGGCGGGCTGAATTGTGGGCTGAAGAGGATAAGTGGCGTCAGCTTGCTGACAGAAGGCAAGAGTCGATGCTCTGGCTGCTGGAGCATCAAACTGATATGCTCCAGCGTATGGTTGAGCTGCAGGAAAGGCAGCAGGAGCAGAGACCGCTGCTACAGCCCCTGTGTAACCAACAGCCCTCCTCCCCAAGTTCCATAGCCTCCTCACACAGACGCCCAAGAACGCGGTGGGGGGGCCTCCGGCCACCCAGCCACTCCACCCCAGAGGATTGCCCAAGGATCAGAAGGCTGGCCTTCCATAAGTGTTAAAGTTTTAAAGTGCAGTGTGTCCTTGTCCTTCCCTCCTCCCCACCCCACCCGGTGCTTCTCTCCTCCCCCACCCCTCCTGGGCTACCTTGGCAGTTATCCTATTTGTGTGATGAATTAATAAAGAATCCATGAATGTGAAGTAACAATGACTTTATTGCCTCTGCAAGTGGTGCTCGAAGCGGGGAAGGGAGGGTGGTTAGCTTACAGGGAAGTAGAGTGAACCGGGGAGGGGGGGGGGGATTCATCAAGGAGAAACAAACAGAAGTTTCACACCGTAGCCTGGCCAGTCACAAAACTGGCATTCAAAGCTTCTCTGATGCGCACCGTGCCCTGTTGTACTCTTCTAACTGCCCTGGTGTCTGGCTGCGTGTAATCAGCCGCCAGGCGATTTGCCTCAACCTCCCACCCCGCCATAAATGTCTCCCCCTTACTCTCACAGATATTGTGGAGCACACAGCAAGCAGCAATAAAAATGGGGATATTGGTTTAGCTGAGGTCTATCCAAGTCAGTAAACTGCGCCAGCGTGCTTTTAAACGTCCAAATGCACATTCTACCACCATTCAGCACTTGCTCAGCCTATAGTTGAACAGGTCCTGACTACTGTCCAGGCTGCCTGCGTACGGCTTCATGAGCCATGGCATTAAGGGGTAGGCTGGGTCCCCAAAGATAACTATAGGCATTTCAACATCCCCAGCGATTATTTTCTGGTCCAGGAAGAAAGTCCCTTCCTCCAGCTTTTGAAACAGACCAGAGTTCCTGACGACACAAGCATCATGTACCTTTCCCGGCCATCCCACGTTGATGTTAGTGAAATGTCCCTTATGATCCACCAGAGCTTGCAGCAGCATTGAAAAGTACCCTTTTCGGTTTATGTACTCGCTGGCTTGGTGCTCCGGTGACAAGATAGGGATATGGGTTCTATCGCCCCACCACAGTTAAGGAATCCCATTGCAGCAAAGCCATCCACTATGACCTGCACGTTTCCCAGAGTCACTACCCTTGATACCAGCAGGTCTTTGATTGCGTTGGCTAGTTGGATCACAGCAGCCCCCACAATAGATTTGCCCACTCCAAATTGATTCCCGACTGACCGGTAGCTGTCTGGCATTGCAAGCTTCCACAGGGCTATCGCCACTCACTTCTCAACTGTGAGGGCTGCTCTCATCCTTGTATTCTGGCTCTTCAGGGCAGGGGAAAGCAAGTCACAAAGTTCCATGAAAGTGCCCTTACGCATGCGAAAGTTTCGCAGCCACTGGGAATCGTCCCACACCTGCAACACGATGCGGTCCCACCAGTCTGTGCTTGTTTCCCGGGCCCAGAATCGGCGTTCCATGGCATGAACCTGCCCCATTAACACCATGATTTGCTCATTGCTGGGGCCTGTACTTTGTGAGGGGTCTATGTCCATGTCAATTTCTTCATCAATCTCATTGCCGCACTGCAATCGCCTCCTTGCCTGGTTTTGCTTTGGCATGTTCTGGCTCTGCATATACTCCAGGACAATGCGCATGGTGTTCATAGTGCTCATAATTGCCGCGGTGATCTGAGCAGGCTCCATGATCCCAGTGCTATGGCGTCTGGGCTGAAAAAAGGCGTGAAACTATTGTCTGACGGAGGGAGGGAGGGGAGAGTGACGACATGGCTTACAGGGAATTAAAATCAACAAAGGTGGCTGTGCATCAGGGTGAAACACAAACAACTGTCACACAGAATGCTCCCCCCCCCCCCAAAGATTGAACTCAAAACCCTGGGTTGAGCAGGCCGTTGATTTCACGGAGGGAGGGGGAAGCAAATGAATACAGAACAAATCTGGTCCATCTATCTTTTACATCTTAGGCTGGCAGCAGACGGTGCAGTATGACTGATAGCCATCGGCATCTTCTGGGTGCTTGGCAGAAGATGCTGCATTACGATTGCTTGCCATCATCGTCAAGACGGTGCAATAGGACTGCCAGCAGGACTGAGTCTCCAGGAGACAAAACATGTCTGCCCAGGCGCCTCTGACCGAACTCACTGAGGAGTACGACAACGATGGATACCAATCGTAATAGACCATCTACTGCCAAAAGGCAAGGAGCTGCTGCTGTATAGCAATGCAGTCCCAAGTCTGCCAACACCCAGATAGCCGATGACGGCTACCAGTCATACTGCACCGTCTATTGCCAAAAGGCAATTAGCTGCTGCTGTGTAGCAAGGCAGTATGTCTGCTGGCACCCAGATGACATATGGTGACGGTGAGCTGAGCGGGCTCCATGCTTGCTGTGGTATGTTGTCTGCACAGGTAACCCAGGAAAAAAGGCGCGAAACGATTGTCTGCCGTTGCTCTCGGGGTAGGGTGGGGGGGCCTGATGACATGTACCCAGAATCCCCCACGACACTGTTTTTGCCTCATCAGGCATTGGGATCTCAACCCAGAATTCCAATGGGCGGCGGAGACTGCGGGAACTGTGGGATAGCTACCCACAGTGCAACGCTCCGGAAGTCGACACTAGCCTCGGTACTGTGGACGCGGTCCGCTGACTTAATGCACTTAGAGCATTTTATGTGGGGACACACACAATCGACTGTATAAAAACGATTTCTATAAAACCGGCTTCTATAAATTTGACCTAATTTCATAGTGTAGACATACCCTGAGTCCCCATAGCTAATTCAGTCTTTGACTTCTCTGAGGCTGCCAACAAGGGGCTGGTATTGGGAAGAACATTAGTACCAGTTGTAATTGTGGCTTTTGTGTTGCAGACCTCAGTAGGAACAGGAGTGAGCCAAAAATGATTTCACATAGATCACCAAATAACCATCAACTATAGGGCTTGTTTTAAGTGCAGTGGTATCCTCGGTCAAGGACTGATTATTCCTCCATATTCTAAGTACAAGAAGGAAAAGGCTGGCTTGGCTTTTATGTCACCCCAAAACATAGGTTGCAACCAATGAAATGTAAGGTTCTGGGTTTTCTCCTTCGGTCTCGCTTATTTGTCATCCCTCAGTTTTCTCTTTCCTTTCTGCACATTATTTCCCCTTCCCCATTTGTTATTTGGAATCCCCTGTGTCTTTCCCCACCCATTTCCCTGCTCTCTCATCTTCTCTGTCCCCCCCCCCCCCATCTCTCCCTCACTGTTTCTGATCCTTCCACCTGGATCCCTGCCCAAGGTTCTCATTTCCCCCTTGTTACCCCCCTGGACCCATATCAGCTTTCCCTCCCTCACCTCTGTCTCTCTCCCCCACGAGGGCGGGGGTTCTGCTCTAAGGCTGCCCCCCCCCAATGCGGCGTTGCTCCTGGAACTCTCTTCTTTTCCCCTTCTAGGTTCCCCAGCAGATCCCTTCTCCCCTCTTGCCCCCCCCAGCTGCCCATGACGCCAGGCAGGCACCACGCGCATTGCATGGGCTGATGTCCTGCTGCCCCGAGTGCCTCAGTCCGGCCGGCAGTGGCTCCCCTAAGGAGCGGGCTCAGGCTGGGGATGGGAAGAAAGGTGCGGATGGTGATGTGTGTGGCCCTTTAAGGATAGAGAGCGCCAGAAAGGAATCAACTGCCTCCCTCCCCTGGGCCCCGCCCTCACCTCCGGGATGCACGTGCTCGGTACGCACTCGGCTTCCCCCCATGCGCCAAAAATAAACCCCGCCCCTCCAGTTACGCATGCGCAGGACTTTCCCCGCCAATTCTGTGCTTTTCTTCCCCCTAAGCACGTGACGCCTACTCGCTGCGAGGCCCGGGCGGCGCGCGATGGAAGCGGCTGCGGAAGCGGGGCTGCTGGTCTGCGAGCGGCTCCACGCGCGTCATGACCCGCGCTGGCTCCTGCTGCTGCCCCCGCCGCTCTGCCTGGCCTGCGTCATCGAGACGCTGGGGGACAGCAGCGCCTCGGTACGGAGCCCGGCCGGGCCCTCCCCGCGCCAGCGCGCCCCGGCCCCGCCTGTCGGGACCGCCCGCTGGGGGCGGAGCGGGGTCTCAGGTTCCACATCCGCCCCCTGCGCGTCCCCACACGGGTCCCCCAGCCGGTCCAGCCCCGCCCCCTGCCCGGCTCGGCTCCCCGCCCCGCCCCCAGCCGGTCCAGTCCCGCCCCCAGCCAGTATCGCCCCGGGGCCTTGGTGGCCCGGCCCCGCCCCCTGCCGGCTCATTCCTCCCAGGTGACTTTAATATGGGATGGTCTCTGTGACTTGAGGCCTGGTCTCTGGTGTGGGAATAGGCCTAGTGCCCTGCTGTGCTGCGTTTCTGGGTTCCAGCTCGGATGGCTCGGGCTGTTGTCCCCTTGGCCTAGTGTTTTCTTCACCCCCCCTTTGCATGTCATGAAGGAGATCACCAGTGATACTTTTCATTCCATCTTTAACCTTCAGCTGGTGCGCAAGAAGCATGTGCTGTCTTGCTTCCGTGATGTCCTGGCCTGGCATGCCGTGCCAGTCATTCAGCTGCTGGCACAGGACGAAAGGGTGTGTGTTCATTTCATAGGAACCCTCTTTGGTAAGAGCACCCCCTTTATTTTAACTAATACAGCTAATGGGGGAAGGCAGTGCTGATCTTTACTTTTCTGGGATCCCTCTGCCTCAGTGTTCCCTGGTTCTATCTGCCCCATCTTGACTTTCAAAGCTCTGTGTCATGAATACTGCACTACCAGAGAAACACTATACCTGTGCCAGTTCATATAGAGCATGTGAATTTTTCTCATCCAGCTGGAGCCAGAACCAGCATGTCAGTGTGGATTGTGCTCCTCTTCTCTTTTGTCTCCTTTTTAAAGTCTTGTTACAAACAGAGCTTTTGGGGGGTTATGTCTCTTCCCAGAATGCACTGCTGTTCTGCCACAGCACTGTCAGAGGTATAGAATAGGTGGGACTGCAGCTTTGGGATGAAGTGGTACAAAACCAAAGAGGGGCTGGGTAGAAGGAACACATTGCATGGTTTAATAGCACAATATCCAAAACACTAATCTACATGATACCTTTGCAGCCCACATCTCTGAATTTGTAGAAATTCTCATTGAAGGTTTAGGGCCATTCACCTGCTCCTTTCCAATCAGCTTCACAGTAGAGCAGCATATTCTAAGGGATTAGGGGAGGTGTCTTTCCAGCAATGATCTTTGCTGGCCAGAGCATATGCGTGATCAGTTTTTGTTTGCATCATAGCCCTTGCAGGAAGAGTTGGTATGGAATGTTGGCCCATGGAGCAAGGAATAGTAAGGGTGGGGGATGGGGTGAATAGAAGTCCCAAAGCTGGTTGTTTCAGTGAACGAATATATTGGATTCTCTGTTTCTGCCTGGTTACTCCCCAGATCTCCTTTACACTTGAGATTTTTCTTGCTCTTTAGGGGAAAGTACCTCTCAAGATCCCTCCCTCTCGTTCTTCTATCCTGACACATTGAATAATTTCAGTGGTGTTTTCCCATTTTGTTTGTACATATGGTGCTGTGCGTTGTTAGGAATACAGCTTTGTAGATTTTAATAATTTTATTCACAGAGGTTATACCAAGCACAGTCTGCATTTGGCCCAGTACAAATGTGAAGGAAGCACCCCTTGCCCTGAGGAGTTTACAGACAATTCAGACCTAAATAATACAGTTCTAACACTAAACACACATGGATCCAATAACTTAGGGGGCCAATGCGTGCTTTAAAAACAGGCAATAGCATGAAAAATACTCCTTCTCTATATTTTGGAAGGCTTACTGTAGAGAGGGTTTTGGGGCAGGAACTGTCTTTTGTTGTATGTTTGTACAGTGCCTGGCACAATAGGGTCCTAACTGTGGCTTCCGGGTGTCACTGTAATACATATAATCAATAATAATAAGTATTAAAGAGGGATTGGAATGATCTGATTTTGGTTTTTTTGGTACACTAGCTATGGGAGGAAGGTCCAGAGGTAAGGGCAGCAGCATGGGGAAGGCAAAACGACCAATGTGGTGGTGTAATATTTGGCCCTACAAATGTACATCATGAAGAACTCAATTGTAAAAAGTATGTGAAAGTTCCTAAAATGTCACAGTAACCTATCAAGAACAAATGTTAATGGGAAAAGGTATGAAAGGGAGACAGAAAAACGGAATTATTCTAAACTGAAAGGTTACTGATGTAACTCAAGGATGGTGTTTAAAAAAAAAAAATGTAAAATCAGTAAACCAAAATTGATGTATCAAAATCTAGGTCTAATTGGTGGACAAAATAATGATGAGAGAGGCTATTCTGCCTACCACTCGTGATGTTTCCCTGGTGTTATCCAGGGAAATGATTTGCTAGCTCACTCCAATCCTTGACTCTGGGAGCCAACCTTACCCTGCTTTGCTGTGACAACCCCCACTCCTGGACACTAGCCAATATCTCTGGTCCCAGACACAACCCTAGGAACCTCCGTCTTGCAGTGTCCAGTTATGCCCGCTGGATGCTGCAAGCTTATATGTCAGTTTAACAAAGTGATATGTACCAGGCTTGTTATCCCAAGGGGAGTCTCTGACAGGCTTCAGACCAAACACACCGCTTCAGGTAGAATAAACAAACAGATTTATTAGCTACAAAGATAAATGTTAAGTGATTATAAGTCAAAGCACAACAAATCAGATTTGGTCAAATGAAATAAAAGCAAAATGCATTCTAAGTTGATTTTAACACTTTCAGTGCCCTTACAAACATAGATGCTTCTCACCACAGGCTGGCTGGTTGCTCTTCAGCCAGGCTCTCTCCTTTGATCAGCGCTTCAGTCGCTTGGTGTGGTGTCTGTAGATATAGGTGGAAGAGAGAGGAAGAGCATGGCAAACGTCTCTCCCTTTTATCATGTTCTTTCTTCCCTCTTGGCTTTGCCCCCCCACTTCAGAGTCAGGTGAGCATTACCTCATCACAGACCCAAACTGACCAAAAGAAGGAGGGTGACTCACTCGAGAGTCCAACAGATCCTTTGTTGTTGCCTAGGCCTGTGTCCTTTGTTCCTGTGAGGCTGGGTTCATCTCATACATGCCCTGATGAGGTGTGAACTGCCCCTCTGCTTTTGGAGAGTTTTTGTCTGGGCTTATTTTAAGCTATGAGGACATGTTTTCAGCCTCATAACTATATACATGAAATTACAACCTATAACATTAACAATAATTACTATAATCACTAACAACAATGTCAGTGCATCATGAGCCTTCCGAAGACACCCGACATGACAAACTTTGCATTAGATGCCACACAGTCATATTATAAGGATGAACATGGGGGTGTAGGGTGTTCCCACGAGGTACAGAATGTCACACACTCCTTATGTGGTCCTTAAATTAAAACACTTTGGAAGAAAAATTGGCTACTGAATGAAGCTTCACCATCATGGCTGCCACTCCGATGCTCTACAGGGATCCCGGGCTTTCATCGTCCATATCCTAAAAAATGTCCTGACCAAACCAGGCCAAAAAAGAGCCCCAAATGACATTGCCACCTCTACTGGTTCCAACTAGCTCCCAAACACCACCTAAAATAAAACAAAATCAAATGTTAACAACAACAGCAACACCAGCAGCTTACGCCTCTCTCACCCAATTTCTTCTCTTGTCCCTAAAAGGACAGTTATTACCATTTAAAAAGCTGCCAAACAAAGGGGGTTTTTTTCCTTCTAAAAACTCTCTCCAGCTAATTCCCCAAACAACAACAAAAGTTGTTTAAAATAAACAAGGTCCCCAGATTCCTTTCCTTGTTTAATACTTTACCTTTCAAATCCTTTAACTGTTTTCTTTTCTTTGCTTTATCTTTAATTTAAAAGTTTTTTAAAAATGTAATAGTATGTTTGCCATGGTACTAAGCAGGCTGATGTCTCTGTATACCAAACCCCACACCTGGTTTAATACTGTTTAATGTTGGACAGTGACTGGGTTATGTTAACACCTTTAGCCCATTTATTTAATCTAAATCAATACAACATTAGAAAAGGATAAAAAAGGAGGGCGTTTTGGGAGGAACATAGGCAGAAGAAAGGGAGGTTAAAAGTGAAGGAGGGAAGAAATACAGGCTGGGGTATTGTGAAGGGCCATGGTGGTGGGCATGAATAGCCTGAATTTAACTTGGAAAGTGAAAGGAATCTAACTCTACAATATTCAGTAATAAAGGTAATTGATCCTATGATGTAGAGGGGATGGGATGAGGCAGGAAATAAAACTGCTTTCTCCAGACCCAGTGTCTCAGTATTGTTCAGTTGATCAGCTGTTTTATGTGGAGGGTTTTTGTCCTTTTGAACCATCAGAAGCAAAATACTGAACTAGAAATGTTGGTGGAACAGGCCTGGTTTGGCAGAAGAAGGGATTGTGGTGGACCAACGCTCTGATCTAATGTGGAAGGAGGTGGGAAGATTAGTAGTCTGATCTGGTGCAGCAAAAGGTGGGATGATGGCCAAATCTTATGTTCTGGTTGTGAAAATAAAAGATTATGATAAACAGTTTTGTAACAATAGATTCAGTTTACCTCTGGAATAGTCTCAACAGAAATGACTTCTAATACGGGTAGTGTTTAATTTTAGGCTAAATAATCTGTTTGGCAGTGTTCACTGCTGTGAGGGAACAGGAACAAAACTGTTCATGGCAGGAGTGGGTAGAACATAAGAGACTGATCTGACAGTA
This sequence comes from Trachemys scripta elegans, assembly GCF_013100865.1. Taxonomy (NCBI): domain Eukaryota; kingdom Metazoa; phylum Chordata; order Testudines; family Emydidae; genus Trachemys; species Trachemys scripta. The sequence goes on along the minus strand of NC_048298.1, from coordinate 88,750,077 downwards.
ACTTCTGGGATTCTGGGTAGTGTGCTGTGAGTATTCTAGAAACAGACTTTTGTGAGGTGGATTTAATAATACCAGTCACAGACACTCAGATGCACTGGTGATGGGGGTTGTGTATGTACTTAGGTGGGTGGAAACAATTATTTTAGCAAAAAAAAATAATATATATATATATATATATATATATATCTCACTATACCCCCTAAAAATAAAAACACAGCAAGCAAGTTAAAAGGTTACAAGTTAGGCTGTATGCTTCAGCCTCTTGTGAATTGGATACAGGGAGCACCTTGTATCCTGCTCCCAAAGAGCAATGTCCTCCCATTCTTGACCAGAAAGACAGGTTCTCACGTGAAGCAGGGCTAATAAATTGGGAAAATGCAAGAGTCCCGAAAAGTCCCCAGATTCCTTTCAAAATCAAGCCCCAACACTGATGATCTCAAATGAGGGACATATTACGTAATTGTGGTTTATATGTGAGTTGATCTTTCAGGGATGTTGCATACAGCAGAAGACAGCAGTGCACTGGATCTACCCACTGAAGGTGAGAGGGAGGTTCTGAGTCTCACTGGCAGGTTGGGAAGAGGAATCTACTGTATCTGGTTGGATGCTGATAGTGAGAGTCTCAGCAACTTCACAAATTGAAGAGAGCAGCTGTTCCCTCTCCTTGCCAGGGTGCTTTGCATGCACAGTGAGAGGAGAAGTCTCCTAAGAGTTGTTTTTGGGGGAAGCACACCCACAGCTCATTTAATCTTTGGCATTTCTGCTACCACTGGTGTCTTTCTCACAAAAATCTTAAGAGCTGAACTGAAAAATAACCAGCTCTCTTCAGAGAGGGTATCAATTTTCAGTCAGTAGGAATGTGGGCTGGATTTGACATGGTGACACAGAGGTAAAGTGTCTTTGTCACATTACTAATCCTCTGAGATGTGCAGACTCCAAAACAGTTTAACTTATTGATGCCTCATACCTGAAGGTTTTCATAGATTTTAAGCCCAGAAGGGACTATTAGAACATCTATTCTGAGCTCCTGCATATCGAAGGCGTTAAAATTTTACCCTGTTACTTCTGCATTGAGCCCATAACTTGTGTTTGGCTAAAGCACATCTTCCAGAAAGGCCCAGAGTCTTGATCTGAAATCATGAAGAGATGGAGAATCCACCATGTTCCTTGGTAACTTATTCAAAGGATTAACCACCCTTCACTGTTAATGTGTCACTGAATACCCTAACAATATAAACAGAAAAAGTATGTTCCATAAAAACATATTCCCTAAACAAACTACACAATGGGAGCAAGATAAACCCACAACAACCATTCATATAATATCAAACAATATATCCTGACTCCATCTTCTTTGTATTACCCTCATAATAGTTTTTTTTGTCTGTTTGGTTGTCTGCTGGAAAACTTTTACCTCTTAAGTCAGTCTGAATGTTCCTTATACCCATGAAAAGCCTGTGATCTAAACATGTCAGAAATTGTTTTGGTTCTTCATATCAGGCAAGAGGTGACCAACAGGCACAAGAGGTTATATAGAGTTTTTTTTTTTTTTAACTGGGAAAGCAGTTGTCTTGCTTCATGCAACCCACTGGTTGTTTTGTTAGTAAAGGCTAAATGATGTGCAAATGGCATCTAGTGAACCTAGTTTCTTGTTGATTTCCATTATTCCACCTCCTCCTTGTCACTAGGGCAGATGGAATAAGGTTTTCTTGCAGTTACTGTGAGCAAAAAATAATAGGTCTTAATTGGTGCTGAGGAGGTGGCAAGGTACAATTGGAACATCAAGCAGTAGAAATAGGACTCGATACGCAGAATAATCACAACAGGTGTAAATAGCTCTCAAAGCACTTTACAAAAGAGGTCAGTTTCATCATCCTACATTTGGGGAAATGGAGGGAGAAAAGTGGCTTGGTAGCACTCACCCGGCAGCAGAGCTGGGACTCAAGCACAGGTCTCCTGAGTTATAAGTCAGCCCCCTGTCCACTGGGCTATTACAGCTTGGGCTGTAACAGGCCCTCAGGTACTATTGAAGAGCCTAGTACTAGGTGAGGGCCCCTCAAATTATATCTTGTCATCAACTGTGTTCTGATCTAATCTCAGAAAGGAAATGTGGGAAACTTACCCTATGCACTACTTATTGAGTGAATTTGTGCTTTGAACAAGGGACTAATCCTTTTCCAGCCTGATATCTCTTCCTTACTTGATAGCCTGACACTGAATTGGAGACTGGAAGTTAATATCCTTGTAAACAGATGGCAGTCACTAATGCAGGGTTTATTATGACTTCACTGCAGAACAATCAAGCTGGGTCAGGAGGGATATCAAATAACAGCAAAGGGAATATCCTGCTTTATAAGCACCCACATATGCGTTAAACAAATACTCCACCTGCTCAGTAAAGCTCTGTGGAAGATGTGTTCTGAGTAAACTCTGGTGTGTGTTATTGTTACTGATCCTGTTACTTCTGCTCAGTTCTGGTGCGACTTGTGGTGGAGCTGAAGTTGGAGCAGTATGTACACTGTGTGTTGGATGAAAGCCAGAAAGAGGTCAGTAAAGATTATTTCCTTGCTCCCTTTGGTCCCCCAAGTTTGAAAATATGGAAAGTTACACAATATTCTGAATGGGCTCTTGTGGAATGTCCTAAATGTTGCCACTGCCTTCATGACTTTGGCAAGGTTGACATCTGCCCTGGAATTTTTACCATCATATCCCTCCACCATGGCAACCTCTGTATTTTCTCTTTTCCCTTCATTACTGCAGCAATAATATGGGCAGCTTTTCAGACCTGGTGCTGCTTGGCAGGCCTGCTCCCTTCGCTTGTGCTCTCTTCATTGCCAGGTTCATCACAAAATATTAGACTTCCCCAGAGGACAGAAGCTTGGGAGACAGCAGAGATGGGGAGAAGGTTAGCCAGCTCCCCCATCCACCTACACATCAGCTTTGGGGGTGCAGCAGCAGGGCAGAAACCAGGAGGAGATTACTGCCAGGAGATTTGGTGGATGTGTTTAAGGACAATTATCTGGACAAACAAATATGAACAGTTAAGGGGGTTCCACTGGTTTAGAAGGTCCCATTTCGAGGGGTTCATTGCACCATGAGGGGAGTTCACCATTTTGTGTGTGTTGCCCATTTTGGGACACATCCTTATTGGTGGTTTGTTTTCTTCCCTCCCCAGTTATCTAAGGCAGCCACCATGAGAGGGAGCCTGTCTATGTTTAATCTCCTGGGCAAACTGGCAGATGCCATCCCGGGCTTAGCTGATATATTGGTGATTGAACACGGTGAGTCATGCTTCATTATATCATGGTAGCATCTAGAGGTCCTAACTGAGAGTGAGACAGACACTAAAACAACAAGGAGTCCGGTGGCACCTTAAAGACTAACAGATTTATTTGGGCATTTGCTTTTGTGGGTAAAAACCCACTTCTTCAGATGCATGGAGTGAAAATTACAGATACAGACATATATATACTGACACATATAGAGAAGGGAGTTGCCTTACAAGTGAAGAACCAGTGTTGACAAAAGGCTAATTCAGTCAGGGTGGATGTGGTCCACTCCCGATAATTGATGAGGAAGTGTCAATACCAAGAGAGGGGAAATTGCTTTTGTAGTGAGCCAGCCATCCCAGTGATCTTCCTGAAAACACCATCCTGGCCACCATGGATGTAGAAGCTCTTTATACCAATATTCCACACAAAGATGGACTACAAGCTATCAGGAACAGTATCCCGGATGAGGCCACGGCACGCCTGGTGGCTGAGCTTTGTGACTTTGTTCTCACCCACAACCACTTCAGATTTGGGGATAATTTATACCTTCAAGTCACTGCTATGGGTACCCGCATGGCCCCACAGTATGCCAACATTTTTATGACTGACTTAGAGCGACGCTTCCTCAGCTCTCGTCCCCTAGCACTCCTCCTCTACTTGCGCTACATTGATGACATCTTCATCATATGGACCCACAGGAAGGAGGCCCTTGAAGAATTCCACCCGGATTTCAACAATTTCCACCCCACCATCAACCTCAGCCTGGACCAGTCCACACAAGAGATCCACTTCCTAGACACTACAGTGCAAATAAGTGATGGTCACATAAACACCACCCTATATTGGAAACCTGACCACTGTACTTACCTACATGCCTCCAGCTTCCATCCAGGACACATCACACGATCCATTGTCTACAGCCAAGCCCTAAGATACAACCGCATTTGCTCCAATCTCTCAGACAGAGATAAACACCTACGAGATCTTTATCAAGCATTCTTAAAACTACAATACCCTCCTGGGGAAGCAAGGAAACAGATTGACAGAACAAGATGGGTACCCAGAAGTCACCTACTACAGGACAGGCTCAACAAGGAAAATAATAGAACACCACTGGCCATCACGTACAGCCCCCAGCTAGAACCTCTCCAGCACATCATCAACGATCTACAACCTATCCTGGAAAACGATCCCTCACTCTCACAGTCCTTGGGAGGCAGGCCAGTCCGCACTTACAGACAGCCCCCCAACCTGAAGCAAATACCAGCAGCTACACACCACGCCACAGAAACACTAACCCAAGAACTAATCCCTATAACAAATCCCGTTGCCTACTCTGTCCCCATATCTTCTCTAGTGACACCATCAGAGGACCCAACCACATCAGCCACACCCTCAGGGGTTCATTCACCTGCACATCTACTAATGTGATATATGCCAGCAATGCCCCTCTGCCATGTACATTGGCCAAACTGGACAGTCTCTATGTAAAAGAATAAATGGACACAAATCAGACATCAGGAATCATAACATTCAAAAGCCAGTAAGAGAACACTTCAATCTCCCTGGACATTCAATAACAGATTTAAAAGTAGCCATCCTTCAACAAAAAAAACTTCAAAAACGGACTTCAAAGAGAAACTGCAGAGCTACAATTCATTTGCAAATTTAACACCATTAATTTGGGCTTGAATAGGGACTGGGAGTGGCTGGCTCACTACAAAAGCAATTTCCCCTCTCTTGGTATTGACACCTCTTCATCAATTATTGGGAGTGGACCACATCCACCCTGTCTGAATTGGCCTTGTCAACACTGGTTCTTCACTTGTAAGGCAACTCCCTTCTCTTCATGTGCAAGTATATATATGCCTGTATCTGTAATTTTCACTCTATGCATCTGAAGAAGTGGGATTTTTTAACCCACGAAAGCTTATCTTTCCAAATAAATCTGTTAGTCTTTAAGGTACCACCGGACTCCTCGTTGTTTTTGTGGATACAGACTGACACTAAATCACTTTCCCAAGGTCACAAAGCGAATCTGTGGCAGAACTAGGCATTGGACCTAGATCTCTTGAGTCCCTATCCAGTGCTTAGCCACAAGGCTGCTCTACCTCTCCTGGCCAGTTCGGCCTGTTGAAGACAAGCCTTAGTGGACTGGAATTTGGAGCTCTGTTTGCCTCTTGGGAGACATGCATGTGGTTGTACTTCCCCAGGTCTCCCTTCCCCAAGGTAGGAGTGTTGGTGCGAGCATGCTCAGCCCCTGAGTAGAGGGGTGGGTGGGCGCATGTATTGTTATATAGTTTAATTGTGAGCCCCTCTGAACAATTGTTACAGCATCACTCACTCCTCAGAGAATCACAGCAGGTGGCCCCACATCTCTAAATAAAAATGTAACCCTTCTGCCCGTCTGAGCAACAAGGGCCGGGTTCAGTATCTAGAGGTTCCGTTTCAATAACACAATGCAAAACCGGCTCAAGCCCCTATCCAATGACCTGGGACAATTACATACCACATCCCGGGCGCCTCTAAGAGGCAATACTTCCCTCTCGCAAGCACGGAGTCTGAGTGTAGCAAAATCCTTTTAATAAAGGAGGGAAACAATGCAGCATGACGTTGGGGAAACACCAGAACCAGGATTCATAACACAAACCATGAGCAAAAGGCCCACCCCCAAGTAAGTTTGGCAGTATCCTTTTCCCCTCAGGGTCTTAAGTCTAGCAATCCCCAAAAATCACCCAAAGTCCAACAACCCAAAGTCTCGGTCCCTGGTCAGTGCAGCCCCAGAGTTAAAAAGTTTATCTGCAGAGTTTTACCTCCCAGCCTGGGGGTGGGAGGGGGGGGGTGCGCAGTGGTGTTAAGGGGCACCTTACATGGTCGGAGGCCAACTGCTCCGCCTCTCCATGGGGTTCTGCTGCAGCCTGCACCGCGAGCCACTCCACCAGCCACTCCGTTCCACCAGCCATCCCGTGAGCCGCTCCAGCCGTTCCACGAAGTACTCCGCTCTGCCAGCTGCTCCGCTCCACCAGCTGTCCAGCAAGCTGCTCCAGTCATCCTGCAAACCGCTCTGCTCCACCAGCTGCTCAGCAACATATTTTCAGGTCCCCCACAGCACTCAGTGATTTCAGCTCTTTAGTGAATTCAGCTTGTAGTAGGGGAGCCTCAGTACTGGTACACTATTGGCCCAAAGTGAATTCAGCTCAGCAGCCTGTAACTAGACTCCTAATAGAATTAAAATTAGCTCTGATAGTCCACAGTAGAGAAAGGATGAGGTACATTTGGTATTTTTGGGCCCACACCATCAGGTACAAATACCTGTCCCCAGATACTCTCAATTCACTAGGTTTTGGAACCCATGTCCCTTGTCTGGCAAGTGTTACTTAGTTGATAGCAAGTCCCTCTGTCATAAAACAGTTCCACTGGCCTTGATTCACATAATCAGGGTAACAACACTTCATTCTTCCTTCCCCCATAACAGAGAAACTGGGGATCCCACAGCAGCCAGAGTGCTCATGCTAGGTGGGGTGGGTGTGCCTATGCAAACAAGATCAGCCCCTGGAGTTCTTTTCCACAACTCGCCACAATTCACCACCAGATGTCAGGGTAGAGCTCATCCTGACTTTGCTTACATAAGGCTTGACCTTTCCCTCTTTTCCTAATCAATTAACATCATTAGCTAATCTCAACCTAACCTCAACCTCTTTTCCTAGCCTGCATGGCCAGGTCTGTAAAGTGTTTGTGGAGGCTTTTGCAGGGAATGTGCCTCTGCTGGATGACTTAGAAATGTCTGTTACCAGTGTTTTCTCTCACAAGCGGTCATTGTTGTTCACCACTCTAGGTAACTTAATGGAACACCTGCTGGCAGGCTTGATGTACCCCAACGAGGGTGTAAAGGCTGCTGTCTGCTATCTTTACGGCAAGCTGTACTCTTCCCCCATTAGTTCAGAAAGGCTCTCAGTGCACTTCACAGAGAGGCTGTGTGACCTCTTCCTGGCTACCCTAGGGAATGCACAGACAAAGGAACTGCAGGTTAACTGCATGGGTAAGACACCTCAGAGAAACAAAAGGTGGGGGGTTGTCTTTGATAGTTTGGGAGTTCTAATGTGTGCTGGACTCTGGATTGTTCCTCAGAACTCTGAACTTGCAAACTCTCAGCTGGTTGGACTATTTCGTAGGTAGTGAGCGTACTTGTCCACAGTTGCTGATCCCTTCTGTTACTGCACAACAATTGTTCATCCTAGCCCCATTGCCAAACCCTCCTACTATAACCAGGGAAGCAACACATCCTGTTGCTGGAACCCCAGTGGTACCTGCTGAAACTGTCTCTGAAGGCCTCCAGCTTGCACCGTAGCTTGACCTGTCCCAATTTGACTGTGTCATCTTCCTGGAAATCAAGTAATCCCCTAAAGTTAAAGTGACTGATTCCAACCTCTACATACAATCAGATAGATTGGATTTGTAAAGTAGCTGGATTTATTCTGGAGATATGAAGTGTCTCGTAGTTCAGGCTGAAAAATAAAAATGGAGATTGGCTTTCTCTCACAGGCGCCGACTTTCCAATATGCCCACCCTCACCCCACACCCTGCTCTGTCTCTTTCCGCCCCCTCCCCCAAGCGTGCCGCATCCTCACTCCTCCCCCTTCCCGTTGAGAGCCTCCTGCATGCTGCGAAACAGCTGATCGCGGCAGACGGGAGGCAAAGGGTTGGAGGGGGAGGAGCTGGTCGGCGGGGCCCACCGGTGGGTGGGAGGCACTGGGGGAGGAAGGTGGGGCTGATGGGGGGCTGCCAGTGGGTGCTCAGCACCACCATTTTTTCCCCTGTGGGTGCTCCAGCCCCGGAGCACCCACGGAGTCAGCTCCTATGTTTTCTCTAAGCTTCTGGGTGATGCAGTCAGGACCATCGTTTTGCATAGAGCAGTGATGTCATGCAGTACATAGGATGGCTTCGGCTTCACTCAGACAGCTCAAATGCACACCACACAGCGATCTCTCTCTTTACTGTAGAAGGGGAACAGTAGTCTGCTTGCTTTTCACATCCAGCAGTCAGCCATTTGTAACAGATGGCTCTTTTCAAAAGTTCACTCCAACAGCCCTGCTACATCACTTCTGAACTTACATTAGAGTGTCGCCTACAAAATCTCTTGTTTATGATTTGCATCAGTGCATGTAACAATGTGCACTGTATGTTTATAATGTGCTGCTTGTGGTAGGATCTTTAAACTTGTAGCAGTTACAGAAATGGGATTATTAAATGGGTAGGTGTGAGAGCAGGTCGGGAGAATGGATAGCAAGAGGTGTGAATGGTTGGCACTAGTAAGTACCTGGGGGAGAAACTGGTGGTTGAGTCCCTGGCTGGAAGCAGCAGAGAAGTGGCTGGTTTTGAGCTGTGCTTTAAAAAGGGTTTGGAGGTGAGGAATCCGAAAGGCAGAAGGAGTGGATCAGGTTGTGCCAGAAAGCTGGTGCAATGGCAGTTAAAGGATCCAGCAATAGAAGAGGGAACGGGGAATGGAGAGAATCAGAAATGGCAAAGAGGAGAATTGGGGATGGGGTGTGTGTGTGTGTGTGTAAAGCATTGATGGACAGTGGAGATACATGAGGGTATGGCCCTGAATGTAAGCAGAAGGGTTTTGTCAAGAATACAGCAGTGGGTAAGGAGTCAGTGACATGTTTCAGGACAGGATGTTGTGAAGCTCCCAATCCTCCCCACTTCCAGCTTGCTGCTTGTTCTTTCTCTCTCTTTGCAGGTTTGCTAAAGGAGCTGCTGAATTCTGACCATTTTGTATCAGTTATTATGAGCAATTCAAGAAGAGGGGCAGATTCTGAGAATACTGAGTTGTTGGAGGGAGAGAACCTACTGCCGCTAGTGCTCAAAAAGGTAATTGCTAAAGGGGTTACCACATCTCTCAACATGCCTTGTACAAGTGGCCAGTCAAATTATCCCTTACGTGAGGTGAGTTATAAATAGGAACAGTTATTTGCTGCACTGGTTCAAGTAGTCTCATATTATGACCCCCATACTGATCAATGTCAGATGCAGCCTAGGAAGGTGGAAATCCCCCATAATGCACCACTTGTTCAATAGTGCACCAGTAGTGAGTGGAATTTCTTCCTGATCCCAGCTTTGTTTAGCTTATACGCTGAAGCATGAGGATCGACATAGCCCTTGTAAGCATTAACCTGGCTAGTGTGATTACAAAGCTATTCTCAGTCATAGGCGTCTTCAATGTTTTTCTTAATCTTGCTAAGTTACTTGCCCTGGTATTTATCTTGCCATAGCAAGTTACGCTAGGGAATTATATGTTGCTTAAAGAGATTTCTTTTTGCCTGTTTTAAATTGGTCTTTTTCAAGCTCCCTCTAAGGAATTCTTTCCTAATCAAGTCTGTGGTTTTGATTTTTTTCTTCATTTTTGTTTCCACACAGCTGTTGCTGTCCAGAGATGAGATGCTACAGGTGGCAAGTGTTCAATGTATGACTGCTGTGCTTGTGCATTCTCCTATCAAATATGCTCCTGCCTTCATTCATGCAGACATCCCAGGTGAAGAAATACAATAATACCTTGTAGTTCTACAGTGTCTTTCCCTCTGGGGGTACCTTAACATTGTACAGTTTATGCACATAGGTTATCGACCTCAATCCATGTAATGCATCCACCTCTGGGGTAGTCACAACAGCCATTCTGCATCAACAAAACCCACCAACAGTATTATAGGAAGAGAAGTGAAAAATAAGCTCCTAGTTGAAATTGTAGGGGGAGTTTTATGTAGACAGAATGTAATGTCCTAAGTTGGAATTTGGGCAGGTCATCAAGTTTAAGACTCCTCTTGCAAAAAGTGTCAATGAGGATACTTATTATCCATAATTGGTGTAAAGACAGCACTTCCAAATGCATAGCACTTCTAGGAGGCATTGGTCCAGTAGCGATTCAGAGCATAGACCATCCTTTACCAAATTACTAATTACTTCCTGCAGCATTTGAATTTTCCTTTGAAATCTCCCATCCAAGAATTAACCTGGCCTAACCCTGCGTAGATTATGCGTTCTCATGGCATGCTTAACTGCAGAACCCAAACAAGCCAACTTCTAGCCTGAATTAACCGTATATCATCCCCTGACTTCAGTGGGGTTGCATAGGATGTAATTCAGCTCAGACTTTGGCCCAGGATGCCAACCCAGGAAGATGTTAAATTTTCATTTCCCCTCCGCAGAGGAATTAATCACTTTGGTTTTGTGCATCCCCTACTTTGGATGTGTAAGAGTTTGAGAGGCGGGGTCACAGCTGCTGTGACAAAGCTGGCTTTATAGCCCTTAAATCATGTCAAAATCTATAGCCATATTTCAGCTGCTTGCTAGCTATGTACTGGAAGGAGAGCAGCCCACTTGCCTTCAGGACCCTCCTGCTCTTTAGTCACTTTATTTTCAGGATGATGTATCCATCATTTTCCTCTGCGTTCTCCCTATCTTCTTTAAGAGACGTATTCCACAGTAATCCTCGCTTTGGCTGAGCAAAGCTGGAATCCCTTTTTCCTTCAGGACTCATCAGTGCTCCTGGACACCATCTAGAGGTAGTGGGTGGTTGTCTCCTCTTCCCTAGGGACTATTATTGAGTGTTACTGTTAAATTAGTATGGCAGTAGGGTGGAAACAAGAAGACATTGCTCCCAGTTAAAGCCTCTGTTGTTCTCCCTGGCCCCCTAGGGGCAGTTGTGCCATGCATGGTGGAGATGCTGTTTTACTAGGATGGTTTTATTTGTTTGTTTGCAGAATTCCTGTTTGAGTGTCTCTTCTGCACCAGTGAAATTCTCCTCTGGTCGGTTTATTGCTGCCTGCTGCTCCTAACTGAGGAGCGGCTTTTCTTTTCCAAGTGCCACACAGTCTATGGTAGGTCCCAGTCCTTCCTAGCCTGTCAAAATTGCTTGAGTAATATCACATGGACACTGAGGATGTAGCTGGGATTTCAGAGCCTTTTACTGCAAGGTCACTGGTCCCGGATTGGTAGTAACTGAAAATTATTCCCATATGATGTTTGTCTGGAGACTTCCATGACATGGGTTTATGGTGCCTGAATCCAGTTCCTGGTGGGCACGTGTCCACATTACAGAAGCCACCAGCACTGTTGACATTAACTGGCTTCTTGCTGGCAGTCTCTACAAAGAGGCCAAGGACATAGGAAGACAGAAGCTGAATTCACCATTAGGGTGTGTCTATATTTGAACTGGGAACATCATTCCTGGCTTGTGTAGACGTACCCACCCTAGCTCTGTTCAAGTCAGTACCTAAAAACAGCAGTGTGTCTGTGCTGGTGTAGGCGGTGGCTTGGGATAGCCACCTGAGTGTGTACCCAGAGGAGTGGGTGGGATTGTACTTGGGGTAGATACCTCAAGCAGCCGTCTGGGCCACCACAGCCACACTGCTGTTTTTAGGTGTTAGCTCAAGCAGAGCTAGTGCAGGTATGTCTGCGTGAGCTGGGAATCGTACCTTCCAGCTCAAATGTAGATGTGCCTTTACAAGTGGAAGCTGAGGCATGTTGGCAGGGAGCAGAGTATATGGGGAAGTTTTTGCTGCCGCTGCCTATGCCCTGCCAATGTCAGCAGATCCTCCAACCCTCGTCACCCTTTGAAAATTCATCTCCCACCCCCATCATAACTCTTCTTGGGTTTTTGGTGTGTGTGTGTTAAAATCTCCCTGATGACATCTTGTGAACGCATGCCCCTCTGCAGGCATCGAGTCCGTGGTGAGGAGCCTGAAAGGGATCCTGCAGCTGAATAATGTGGAGCTGCACAAGCAGGGACTTTTGCTGTTCACTGAAATACTGAAACGGTAAGGGACCTCCTGCTCGCTCACACATCACTGAGTTGGAGGACATTGCGAAGGCAAGGGAGAGCACCTGTTCACCAAAGACGGGCCTGAGGGCAAGTTTCAGATAAAACTGACTCATCCACATCTCATGCACCACTTACCAAACAACTGCCCCTCAGTAGCTCCCTTGGCAGTGTCAGCAGAGAACTGAGGGACTGAGTGAACTGTCCTCCCAGCCTTGGGAAGGACACTTCCAGGGTAGGACAGAGGCACATTGGTGGGGAAGAGGACGGGGGAGCCAGGGGATTGTGTCAGCGTATGTGAGCAGCTCTACATTGCCTGTGCTGCTCTATGGCTAAACTGAGAGCACAACCTCCAGGGCTTTCAGTCCAACACCTGTCACCTGGGTTAAATTTTACAAAGAAAAGAAACACTAGGCTGAGATATTAATTCGTTTCCCATCACTCTTCTTTTCTGCAAAATAGGAGAATTCATGTACAGGGCCAGCTCCAGGCACCAGTGAAGGAAGCAGGTGCTTGGGGTGGCCAATGGAAAGGGGCAGCGGGTCCAGGTCTTCGGCAGCAATTTGGCGGCGGGTCCCTCAGTCCCTCTCTTTCTCTTTGAGCTGCCGCCAAAGTGCCGCCAAATAGGAAAAGAGGAAGCGAAGGACCTGCCGCCGAATTGCCGCAGAAGAATGAAGTGCCGCCGATCAGCTTTGTCTTTTTTTTTTTTTCCGTTTTGCCGCTTGGGGTGGCAAAAAAGCTGGAGCCGGCCCTGTTCATGTAGTGTCTGGTTTTAATCCCCCACCCCCCCTTATTTCTTTGCCTCTCTATCATCCCAGTATCTCATCCTTTTTTTTTTTTTTGCTCAGTTCCCCAAGCTGAATTTCTGTGGCATGATATTACAGTCATTTCTGTACCAATAACAAAAAATGTGATGCTGTTGGCACAGGATGGTGCTGGCAGTGCAGGATCCGTCAGAAGGAGAGAAACCAGGATATGGGAAGAGAAAAGTTCTTGCTCACAGTACACATCTCTGCATTAATCATTGCAAATGGAAGAGAGGATAATATCTTGCCAAACTAATGGCATTTTTAGTATGTGTTCTTGTTTGCTATGCTTTGAAGTACAGTGTTTCAGATTATCTATTTTGTGCTGGGGAAAGGGATCCCATCAATGATCCTCTAATTTTTTCCCCTTCTACTTGCTCTCTAACTGAGGGTTGCTGCATTGCAGTAACACCTCCTCTCCCCCACACCACCATAGTCACTGGCTAAAGGGTGGCTGAACACAGGAATCCATCCCTTAGGAATCCAGTCACTTTTTGAAAGGGTCAGGTGGTCTGGGGTAGCTCAGCGCACTCCATCTGCAGGAGTGTCAGCACAGGAGGAGCACTGGGCATAGTTTGGGACCCAAACAGAGATGCTGCCATTTAGACCTTTCCTCCAAGGCAAGGTTACATCATAAAGTGCCCTACTGCAGTGATGTTTGTGCCCCCAGTAAGTAGGGAAGCGTTTCTCAAGGATTAGTGTTTCAAACAAGAAAGTAAAGTTAATTAACAAAATAAGAAAGTAAATAAAAGAAGGTGGGGTTTGATGCATGGAGACCAACCTTTCCAACAGCATTCTCCTCGCCCTGTCTCCCAAGCAGCTGTTCCAGTTTTTCTTTCAGCTCTTACCTCAAGCCTCTGGGCATGGGGTGGGGGTGGGGTGCTGAGCTGGAGTTAATCCTTTCTTCACTGAGTGACCAAATACTGCTTCTGCACCCAGTCATGCTTACTCCTGGCCTTTCCCCATTGGTAAAGGTCCCTGAGGGATGAACGCTGTGGCACTGAAGACTCTAGTGTATTCTGCAATGAGAAGGTCAGGTAACCAAAGCTCTCATTTTCCAAGAACCAGAACCTTTTCTGAGGCTTAAAAAGTGGATGTATCCAGTCAGTGGAGTTCTCCCCGTGCCTCTGCAATCCAGCTGCTGGACCTGCTGGTCAGAGGCTAGAGATGATTTTAAAAAAAATTAAATATATTGGTCAATGTGGTGCTCTTATTTAAAAGATTACTTTTCAAGTTCATGGCAGCATCCATGCTTCCTGGCCCCATTCAGCATTAGAAGTGCCACAGTACTGCAAGAGAAACTCTTTTCATGGCATTTCCAGCCTCTCTGGAAGCAGGGTATTTGTTTCCTTATTTAGAAATGTCTATGTTCAGGTAGGCATTCAGGTACCAGAGTGTTGAGCATGGTGTGAAATCCTAGGTAGGTGAGTTCTTTCTCTTGTAGGGAGGCTGTTTGTCCTGAAGTTTTCAGACCAATGTTTGCTGATCCAATCAGTTAACCATCCACACACTTAGGTTTTTCTCCAAACCTTTTGACATTTGCCTGTCATGAATGGTGCTGGGATCCAGCCATAACAGACTCATAGACAGCATGAATGTTTTGCTTGGAGACTACATGAAATCCATGGAGAGTCACTAGCTTAGTACAAAGCTAGGACTTTGCTGTGTGACGTCTGGTAGCATGGCCTGAAGCTGCAAGACTTAGCGTCTTTTGGGGAATAAGGACAGAACACTGAGATGGTCTTATTTTTCAGACTCTCTTTTCAAGCAGGGGTGGTCACAAAGCTTTACTCATTTGCTCTTTGTTTCCCCTTCTCAGGCAGCCAGTGGAAATCAAGTTATTCTCAAATCTAGCCATGTGTAAAGATGCCATTGGTGTTCTTGTGGAGGCAGTAAAATGTCCGGTGCTGGAGGTAGCAGCAGAGGCTGTGAAAGCTGTGGCAGCTATTCTGAGGTAAGCAGGAAAGGGTCTGATAGGCTTCTTTCAGGAGAGATGTATTTTGGATGTGACACATCTGTTTTATCTATATTGGCCTCTTCACATCTACTCCTGTCTGTCCAAATCCATCACAGTTGTGTAACCCTTATGACAGGCCGAGTTGATAGCAGCAAGGGCCAGGTTCAGTATACAGGGGTCCCCTCCCAACAACGTAATGCAAAACCAGCTCGAGCCCCCACCCAGTGACCTGGGAAAATCTTACACATACCCCTGGGCACCTCAAAGAGGCAGTTTCCCTCTCGCAAGCACAGAGTCTTGGTGTAGCAGAAATTTTTTAATAACATGAGGTAAGTGACATCAGCATTATATTGGGAAAACACCACAACTAGGGTTCATAGACCAAACCATGAGCAAAGATCCACCCCAGGAAATTGGGCCGTGTTCTTTCCCTTTGGTTCTTAAGTCCAGCAACCCAAAAATCACCCAAAGTCCAGCAACCCAAGAATCACCCAAAGTCCCAAAAGTCCAACAACCCAAAAGTCTCGGGCGCAGGGTGTTAAGGGGCACCTTACGTGGTCCGAGGCCAACTGCCCCGCCTCTCCATGAGGTTCTGCTGCAGCCTTCACCGTAAGCCGCTCCAGCAATCCTGTGAACTGCTCTGCTCTGCCAGCTGCTCTGCTCCACTCCACCAGCCCTACCGTGAGCCGCTCCAACTGTCCCACAAACTGCTCCGCTCTGCCAGCCACTTAGCAATATATCTCCCCCCCCCCACTAGTTAACACAGCATTCAGTGATTTCAGCTCTTAGTAATTTTAGTTCTTTAGTGATTTCAGCTTGTAGTAGGAGAGCCCCAGTGCTAGTGCACTATTGGCCCAAAGTGAATTCAGCTCAGTAACCTGTAACTAGACTCTTAATGGAATCAAAATTAGATCTGAAATTCAACAGTGGAAGCAGTGCTATTGGTGTTTCAGGCCCTCAAATGGCACCCACACCACCAGATACAAATACTTGTCCCCAGCCTCCCTCAATTCACTGGGTTTTGGAACCCATGTCCCTTGTCTAGTGAGTGCTACTTAGTTGATGGCAAGTCCCTCTGTCATAAAATAGTTCCACTGGCCTAGATTCACATTGTCAGGGTAACAACACTTTATTCTTCCTACCCCAATATCAGAGAAACTGGGGATCCCACAGCAGCCAAAGTGACCATTTGAGCTGCTGTGGGCTCATGCTAGGCGGGGTGGGTGTGCCTATGCAAACAAAATCAGCCCCGAAGTTCTTTTCCACAACTCGCCACAATTCACCACCAGATGTCAGGGTAGAGCTCATCCTGACTCTGCTTACAGTTGCTTTCAGCCCAGTTACAGATTGAAGGCAGGAGCGAGTTGGTGAACGTGTGCTGCTGTCAGTCAAGTCTTCCTTCATGCTGACCGTGCTACGACATGTTATCTTCTAGGGAGTTCTGTCTCCAATGGGGAAAGTTCAGAGGCTTCTTCCAACTCCCAGCTGCTGTCGTTCTTTCTCCCTGTCTCCACAGGAAGGACCACTTGAGCTGCCCCCCAGTGCAGTATGTAGAGTTGCAGAAACTGATTGAGACTATGCTGAAGCGGTGCGCTGACCTCTCACTGCCACCCATTATCAGGAGGCCTGCAGTAAGTCAAGGAGGAGCATGCTGCTTCTCAGCAGGCCTTGCGGATGATGGCCTTTGTATATAGCTGGACATATGGATTCCGCATACACTCACACTTCCCCCTTCTTCCATGGGTGGTGGGTAGCCCTCAGGGATCCCCTCAGTTTCCCTTTATTCCTCCTCCTCTGGAAAGGCCTTCGTTCCTCTCTAGTTGAGGAAGGCTGGGTTTGGATCCCTCTGGAGGCCATTCTTGCTTCTGCCAGATCAATGGAAATGTGGGGAGGTTTGCTAAGAAGTGATGCAAGACATTCCTTCCCTCAGGGCTGAGTTTGCTCCTGCCATGTGTCCTCAGCTCCAAGAGCGTTCAAGCTCCCCATGTTCAGGCTCCTTCACAGCATGCTTCCTGTGTTCATGTTTATTACCAGTGATGTTTCTCACTCTGCCTTAAACTCAGAGGGTCACATTTCATGGGCTGTGACCCCCCCTCTCACCAAGAGAGCTGCCAGCAATCATTTGGATTGCATATCCGATCCTCTTCTCATGAAGGGGAATTGGGCAAAGATCCAGAGGTGTATCTGAGGAGGAGGAGTGATAACAGGTGGCTGAACACAAGCACAAAGGTTAAGAACCCCTGTTTTAGATCTATATGCACGTGTGTTTATGTCACAGATGTGTCTGTAATAGAAGAAGCACCTGGCTAATGTAGGGTTGTGCAGGTAGCTGCTGAATTTTCTCTAAAAGAATTGTGTATGGTCTGAATCATGTAGCATCTGTTGTTTTTGTTTTATCTGATGGGGGACTATGAAGTTGTTTCATGCTGCTTGGTTAGACCTTAGATGTCAGTCTATTTGCTTTTCCTTAGCTCCACTAGCATTAGTGAATCTCTAATAGAGGGGAACTGGGCTGTGGAAAAGAAACCAGGTGTTGACTTCTTTTGACTCAGGGAAAGCAGAAAATGGTTATTATAAGGTGGAAGTTGTTTCAGATCAGATGGGAAAGTGGCTCATGGACACGCAGTTTTCAGACTGCTAAGGCACCAATCTGTAACTGTTCTTAAATGTGGTCCAGTCGGAGAGAATTCAGAGAGGAACAACTCAGATGATTAAGGGGCTGGTGGGTTTGACTTATGGGGAAAGATTAAAAGAGCCATGTATGTCCTTCCTTACCCAAATGACTAGCACCCTGGTCTTACAACATCAGTCTTACAACTGATGCAGGCAGACTCCTGTGCTCCCATGAAGCCACATTGAAGTCATGGGACTCTGTGGGAGCTGGTGTCTGCATATTCAGTCAGCTGCAGGATTGGGGTGTAAGGAGGGATATAACAATCTACAGGCAACTTGAATGATGTAAACACTGAGGAGGAGGAGGAATTGTTCAGGGTTGTCCGAGAGGTAATGAGATGAAACTGAGTTAAGAGAAAATTAAAGCTGCCCAGAGAGGTGGTAGAAGCCTCATTACTTGAGCCATTTAAAACTAGACCAGCTAGACCCATGGCAATATATTGCATTGTCCGGTGGGCAAGGTATTATCTAACAGACCTTTTCGGTCTCTAATCTCAATGAGGGAAGTGCAGATGGGTAATAACATTGAACAGAAAGGAACCCATCTGTGGATGAAATGAGTTTGGCTCCAGGTTTTGTCCCACACCCCACCCCTGGTTGGTTAGATGATTTTAGGGGAGAGCGTTAATTTGTTTCACATATAAACACAAGCTCTTGGGGACATGTCCCTGCTTCTGTCCTTTAACGGGGTGATCTTCTCTTCTCAATCTCTCAGAGTCACCTGGGGCACAGCACTCAGAACAAAGCGGTTTTGCGACAGGGGCAGTTCCTGCTCAGCACTGTGGAAGGCTTCAGAAATGCTTGTAGGTGAGGAGATAAGGGGATTTCTGTTGGTTCTGGCTCTGTCTAATCAATTGGTGAGTGAATTCTCCCCTCCCACACACACACACCCTGTGCCCAGCTAACATTCCTTACAGTCTCTCTTCAGCGTGATGTGAAAGTACAGTATATGCTCTGTCAGCTCAACTTGTGGAAGGGCTGCTCTTTGGTGAGTCTGCCAGCTGTTAGCCAGATGCTAGAGCAGACCAAACTACTTAGAGGAATCCTTTAAGCCATTAGAGTGGATGTATCCAGTCAGTGGAGATCTCCCCTTGCCTCTGCGATCCAGCTGCTGGACCTGCTGGCCAGAGGCTAGAGATGATTTTTTAAAATGAAATGTATTGGTCAATGTGGTGCTCTTGAAACTGGAGACGCAAGTTGTCTGTTTAGCCACATAACCTGTAAACTGCAGGAAGTTGCAAAGTAGAGTCCCCCTCATGGTGACTCTGCCCAGATCTGGAGGGACTCACTTCTAAGAGTGAGAGAAGAATCTCCAGCTGCCTATTTAATCCTTGGTGGCTTCACTGAGATGCCAAAAGAAGGGGGACCCAGTACCAGTTTTGATGGTTTTGTGATGCACACCTGTCCCATTAGAAACTTGCCTGAGACCCACTAGCTCATTCCATATAGACCCCTGAACAGCTGTTGGAAAATAACAACTTCTGGTCACTATCCAAATTTGGTGGCTAAACTTGAACTACTGGAAGATTGTATTCCATTTCCAGTCCCCTTGTTTTAGTCTGTGCTGAAACAATGTCTTGGTACGGTATTAGGGGGCGCTGTGATTCTATAATACTGTCTTGGATTGCGATGCAAAACTGGGTTCATGGCCACTCATGATCATTAAATACCCTATGGCATTTTTATAAAATTTGAGGCGTTAGCCCCAGTGTTCAGGCCAACTCCAAACTGGCTAAGTACATTTAACCAAATGATATTGTCTCCTCGCCCTGCAGCAGGAATTCCATGTAATTCTTTTCCCTCCTGTGATACTATTGTGTAGTGTCAC
The DNA here is from genome assembly GCF_013100865.1 of Trachemys scripta elegans. Classification (NCBI taxonomy): domain Eukaryota; kingdom Metazoa; phylum Chordata; order Testudines; family Emydidae; genus Trachemys; species Trachemys scripta. The sequence goes on along the minus strand of NC_048298.1, from coordinate 88,730,726 downwards.
TGGCTCAAAATGGCGGTCAGGTTTCACTCGAGACAGCTCATTTCACTGTCTGATCCGTGCACATACAGCGTGTGACGTGCTCTGGGGTCCGTCAGGTTCTAGAGATGTAACATACTGTAGGTTCTGCAGAGAGCAGGAGAGTGCATTCTCTGATGTCCATGTGTATGTTTCTAGGTTAGCTGTGGAATGTCAAAGCGACCCCTTGGCTCAGGAAAACGTTTTCACCGCTCCCAGCTCGGAGAGCGAGAATACTCTGAGCAGCTTCTCTGAGTTTCTGCTGAGGATTTGCGACAGCCTTTGCATCCCCATAGTCCTGGTAGGGTTAGTTCAGAACTCACGCTGTCCCTCAGGCATAAGGGACACCCAAGCAGTAGAGATGCTTATGGGAGATTGTTGAGAAGAATTTGTGTGAGAGAGGAGAATTAGGGATAAACCAGTGCATCAAGTGTAGTTGTGGCATATTCTGTCTCACGCTGGGCAATCCTCAAATTATTTGGCTTATGAGAAACGAAAGCAAGAAGCCTAGAGGTAGAGTGTACGAACTCAAAGCCCTGCCTGCGTTCCATAGAGAGGACAGCAAATGTCTCCAGACCACAAAGTCTCTGAAATAGCATCCCACCAAAATGATATAATAAATGACAGGTTTTGCCACTGCTGGAGGTGATGTATGTATGAACCACTCTCCCTCTTCTCCTCTCTCAAGGCCTGCCACTGACCTGGCAAGCAACAGAACTTGCAAGTTCCTTTTCATATAGGCTTATGCAGTATATTGATTAACCTGTGGAACTTGCAGCCACACGACATTATTGAAGTGCATAGCTCCCTGAAGCAAAGAATAAAGGTTAAAAAAAGGAGCAGACGCACATAACTTTGTACTGTGTTTCTTACAAATCTATCACTACACTCTTTACAGACGTAGGGCCATAATGAGCAAAGCACTTCAGTGCTTACGTCTGTCTCTATTTAGCAAAGCACTTAAGCACATGCTTAAGTCCCATTGATATCAAAGCACACGCTTAAGTGCTTTGGTGCACTGGGTCCTCAGTAGCTGAACAGGAATACCATTTACTGTGATTTTGTGTAGAATAAAAATGACAGTATCAGTCTTATGCTTCAGGGCAGAAGCTGATTAACAACTGCAACCAGGAAGAATTTTTATCCTTGGTGTAGAATCTTGCAGTTAGGAACAATTGTTCAGAGAGGGAAGTTGTTAAATCTGCCTCTGAAACACCTGGCATAGGCCACCATCTGAGGCAGGATACTTGCTGTCAGCAGTCTTGTTGGAACAAGGGCTGTTTGACTTCAGTCACATTTGCCTAGCTTTGTAACTGTGAGACTCACTGGAAGATCACTGATTCCTCCTGTGTGTGCTTGCATGTTTCTCACCACAAAGGCATACGCGCTGACTCCATGGTGCTCTGGGGCTGGAGCACCCACGGAAAAAAATTAGTGGGTGCTCAACACCCAACAATCACAGCTGTTTGGCCGGCCCTGCTGATCAGCTGTTTGGCGGCTGGCAAGAGGTGCTCAGAGGAGGGGGTGGAGTGAGGGTGGGAAGAGGCAGAGTGAGGGTGGGGCCTTAGGGGAAGGGATAGAGCAAGGGTGGGGCACTGGAGGGGGGGGCCGAGTGGGGGTGGTACCTCAGGGTGGAGCAGGAGTGGAACACCCACCCAGAAAAATGAAAGTCAGTGCCTGTGCACAAAGGGATATGGCATTTGCTTGCTGACCATTTCCTCTCCCCACAGAAGCACTCAGAAAGGACTTCCAGCCCAGCTCTGATGGAGGTTTTCATATCCTCCCTCAACACCCTGTTCACTGTTGTGCCGAGCATGCATGAGAAATTCTCTAGGAAGCTGGGTATGCAGAACTCTGACATTGTAATTCACTGTGCTTCTTTACACAGTGAATAATCTGATTAACCTGGGGAACTTGCTGCTGCTGGATATGATTGAAGCAAAGAGCTTAGCAAGATTTCACATAGAGCCATTTATTTGAGTAAGACTAGCATCTGCACTTATGTTAACTAGGATAAAACCCAGGGTTAAAAACAAGATCTGCTGGGTGCTGGAAGGAGTTTACCCTATAGCATAGCACTTCAGCTAGGTCCGTTATGGGAACTTTGTACTTTGAAAAGCCAGGGATGGTTGTTTGTTACATGAGGTCCTGCATTCTGTGCTCTCATGCTGTATTTATCTTCCTTCCTGCTCTGCCTTCTCTCTAGCATCCTCTTCTTTCATCCGACTGGCCCTGGAGCTGAAGGCCAAATTCTGCACTGGACAAAGGTACTGTCCTCTATATTGAAACTAAACCAAGAGTTTCCATTTGAGAAAAGAGGAAATGTCCTAGTCTTGCAGCAGAATTAAATGCGAATGGATCTGAAATACCCTCTGCTCAGTTGGGCCAGCACCATTTCCCTTCATTTGTTGAAAGACCTAAATCGTAATTGAAAAGGAAAAAATTAGATGGATGGAGGTGGGATGAGAAACTGATGGTGTAAGGGAAAAGTGAACTCCAAATTTTGCCAGAACTGTTTTAAAAGATCCCCAGTAAGGAACATGGTATGCAGGTTCAATAGAATGGTGCTGCTGTGATGGAGTGATGACACTGGATGCCATGGAGAGGAGATGTTACAGCAGGTTCCATCTCATTGGTGCTCTGGCATTTCAGGAACAGAACATATCATCTGTATAAATACTGGTGCAGAGATTAGAAGGGATGGGGAGGGTAAGAACGCTAACAAAATACATTATGCTGGCTCATTTCTAGCAGAGCTTGGAAGCTTATGGATAGAGCCCCACGTACATAGACGACACCTAAAGGGATGTGTGGGGTCAAGTGCCTCCCTCCCCCCATATTTCTGTTTGGCCTGCCGGGGCGTGGGGAAGGAGAGGGGCTCCCTACTCCCACTGCACTTGCCCCCTGCACGCTTAGCCCCTGTCCCTAGCAGCCAGGCCCAGGTGGGGAGCAGAACAGGTGGGACCAACCGCTACTCTGGCAGCGCAGCGGCGGCTGCCTGAGAGAGAGCCTGGCTTGGGTGACAGTCCTCCCCACTCCTGTTCCTTGCCTGGGCCCAGCTGCCAGGGACAGGGGCCAAGTGAGCTGGAAACATGCTGAGGAGGAGGAGGGACTCTGGCTCACTCAGTCCCTGTCCCCGGCAGCCGGCTCAGGTGGGGAGCAGAGGGGAGGGGCAGGGCAGGCCACGACCCCACCAGGCTCTCTCTCAGGCAGCCGCTGCGCTGCACAGAGTCGGCAACCCAGAGTGGCCAGCTTCAACCAGCATGAGAAGTGGCTCTCTCCTGTCCCCCGCCCCGGCCCAGCTGCCAGGGAGAGCGGGCGAATGTTGTGGGGAAGTAGAGTGGAAGAAGGACAGAGCCCCCGCCAGGTAACTCTAGTGGGGGAGAGCGTAGCGGCCCTGGGCTGGGCACCAGCAGTCACTGGACAGAGGAGACATATGGGGCGGTCATGTGTCCTCCCCTTTAGATTGTGTCATCCCCCCCCAGATTTGCAGGGTTCTACTTATGGAGCACTTGCTAATAGTGTGCAGTAAGCAGGCTAGTTGCATGGTATTGGCTCTCCTTGTATCCAGCTGCTACATCTCATTACAAGAGCAGTTAAAAATACATTTGCTGTGATCCTAGTATCGCTTGTCCACATGAGCAGGTGTGATAGTTAAAACGGGGATGTTTTGTGATTGCGATTGGGCAGGGAGGTGGTCTGCGACTGGGAATCGATGGGCAGGCTGCCCAGGAGACACTGGGCTATAATGTGATGGTCCCGTTCTATAGGGGTCTCTGTGAGAAGTCCTCACAGCCAGGGAGGGAAATGTCTGGGATTGTGTTCTTCTCACTCTTTTAGGTAATTTTTTTGCCACTCTTCAGCGTTAACCCCTGGAACATAGCTGCTCTGATAGCTCTTCACTGCCGTTTGCTATTCATCCCAAAATGTCTGAGGTGCTCCTGAGACTCCTGGAGCCCCAAGCTCTGGGTATCATGTCTTGACAAGGGAGATGTTGTGTGCAGTTAGTTGTTTCCCCTTAGGCTGATGCTCTCCTGTCAAATAAACACAAAGAATCCTGAGCCTGGAGCAGATGCATCAGCCTAGATCTCCATTCTCATATCTTTTTGTTCTCCCTTCAAGTAACCCTGCTTTGAATCAAGCCTGTTCCAGCTTCCTCTACACCATGTGCCTCAGCCTTCATTCAGCTGCAGAGAAGATGGAGGACTCTTCCCAGCAGGGCAAGTTTGATGAAGGAGACAATTTAATCTGGTTCAGATTGGGTGGACCCAGTCTGCCCCTGATTTAAAGGTTTTTCAGCTGGTTTAGCTTGTCTGCCAGGGAGGCAAATCGGGCTTTTCTAAACATATTTACTCCATACTCAAAACCAAGCCTTGAGCCATTAAAAATTCATCCCTGGTTCAGCAATCTCTGTGGCTTGACTGCATGGGAAATTTACTGGCATAACATTGCTGGTATAATTATACCATGATATGCCATGTCGGCGCCAGGATACTAGAGATACTGTGATAGTTATGCTGATATAACTCTCAATGGGGACCCCAGTCTCCTGGAATCAGAGTGCTTTTTCCCAATTTAGTTGCACCGATAATTTCAAGCCCTAAGTGAAATGAGTGTGTCGGTTTCTCACTCGAGTTCTGGGTGGGTGCAGGTTTCTACACAAAAAACACTCTCACAGTTGGCACTAATTAGTATCTCTCTTGATGGCCTCAGCAGAGAGCCAAGGACTGAATGGGCCATGAAAGCAGAACTCCCTTCTCATCTTTAGATATGGTCTCACTAGGTTGGGTTGAGGCATGTACAGCAGATCTGCACCAGAGAATCATGCTTTGCTGTTGCTTGTACTATATCTGCTCTGGGGATAAATTTATCAGCCAGATCCCTCCCTGATTTTATACTCCTGACTTTGGGGTGGAGAACTATGTGCCCCTCACTCCAGACCTCTCTGCCTTTGCTCTGGTATTCCTGTGTCCTTCCTGCCCTTCTCATGCTGGTTTTGTTTCTAGAGCAAGAGATGTCTGAGCTCCTGCAGAGGAGTCTGCCCCAGTTAAACTGCAGTGTGCCTGAAAGCCTCACCCTCCTGTCAGAAACCCCAGATCCCTTCTGTTCAGATGAAGCTCTTCGTAGCCACCAGTATTGCCTCCTGCTCCTCTTGTACTGTGCCTATGCCCTGGAAGACAGGTGAGCCAAGCCGTGTGGTTGAGGAGGGGGCAGCACTGTACACAGATACCAGAGGGTGCAGCCTGTCATCCTTACTGTTCCCCCTCCCCATCCTCGTTTGCAGGTTTGTTCCAGAGGCGGAATTATTCTCAGCCATAAGAAATTTCCTTCTGTCAGTGCAGGACCAGGGAGACTGTCCCCCTCCTTACGTCTTCAGAGCCGTTCTTTACCTTCTGGCAGTCTGTCAAGACAAAGGCGAAGCCTTAGACTCGGTAAAAGCTGATTTCATCATCACCGATCAGAGCTTCTTTAAGTTTTTTACTTTCTCCCCTCCACCCCAGAAAAGTGACTGTGTGTGATGGTCAGTGAATAGACTGGGGGAGCTCACACCATGTGTACTCTCAGGTTATTTAACTGTGACAAACACTTTGGGATAGAGCTTGTATTGAATAAAGTTGTGTCCATGTGGGAAGGTGTTTGCATGATGGGTAGTCCTGGGAGTGCACGTGAATGCTGTTATAAACTCCATAGTTTCAGTCTCCTGAGAGCATCAGCAGCTTCTGCAGCAGGCTTTCTAACATTTCCTTACGGCTTTTTGCTGGGTCAGAGCACTGAACAGAGCTTACAAGAGTTTTTTAGACTTTGTGATTCAACAGCTTTCACAAGGACTGTATTTAGTTGGTATTAATAGGCTGCATAAAGAGGGCACATAATTGCACTTCTCACAATGGGGTCTCATCACATCAGATTCATCTAATGGTAATATCTCTCTCTCTCCGTCTCTCTCCACTCTTGTCAGAGTCCACTATGTGCCATAAGGAGAGTCTTGGAGAATACATCAGATCTGAGCTTGGTCTATATTCATCATCCTCTTCTGCTTAAATTCTTCCTGCGTTACTCTGAGTTTATGGGCAGATTCGGTCGCCGGATCCTCCAGCTCTGGTTTTCCTGGGAAGACTACAGTCAGATTGAGACTGAAGATGCTGTCTCTGGGCTCTCCTCTGGCTTGCCTGATTATCCAAACAGCTTTACCACTTTGCTTCACATCCTGAAGGGCAATTCCAGTGTTTTACTCATTTTACTGGTATGTGACTTTCACAAGGACAGTTTGCCATCTGTGGCCCCGATTCAGGAGAGCACTTAAGCACATGGATAAGTATTTTCTTGAATTGGGGTCTAAGCGAGCAGTCTCACATATGCATATGCAGTCACAGACAGTGTCTGATTTGTAAAGAAAGAGGTGCTGGGGCTCAAGCAATAACCATAATACTGTTCCTAGAACAAAATGGCACCATTCGGCAAGGTCATGCTGCGTGGAGGAGGCTGTTTTGCAGAACAACATGGTGTCCTCCGCGCAGAGTGCCCTCTGCACACACCATACAAGCGAGGCCATGCCTTGCGTGCTAGTGTAGCATTACATGCTTTGCTATAAATGTCACAGCCCGCCACTGACAAGAGAGGGGCCAAGGCTGTGCCCTGGCACAAATTAAGCTCTGGTCACAAACCAGACATGCATACCTGACATGGGAAATGGGATTGTGGGCCTTTGTACCTGGGCAACCTGCCCAACCTGCCTGGAGGGCCTTCGGCAACCCAGATAGGTAGTGAAACCCATCACAAAGGTGCTGCGTAACTGCATTTGTTTATACATGGTACAAAAAAATTCACATGTACTGTGAGCTCCTTGCACACAGCTGGTTAATCTCTTCGGTGGTAGCTTTGCAAAAAGCTGCTCTGTTAACGTGGGGACCGTGATAGGCTATTGATGGATAGGAAAGAAAGGGAGGAATAAAGAGCTTTAATAATGGCATGTAAAGACTAGAACTGAGGGAGCGTATTTATTAACTGGGAGGTGTTTCTTTGTGCTACTCCCAGGATTCCCAGGACTGTAAATAGCACCCTGTGCTCAGGGCCGGCTCTAGCATTTTTGCTGCCCCAAGCAGTGCAAAAAAAAAAAAAAAAAGCTGCGATCACGGCGGCAGCTCTACCGCCGCTTCATTCTATGGTGGCAATTCGGCGGCGGGTCCTTTGCTCCCAAAGGGAGTGATGGCCCCGCCGCCGAATTGCCGCCGAAAGGGCCGGACGTGCCGCCTCCCTCTTCATTGGCCGCCCCAGGCACCTGCTTGCTAGGCTGGTGCCTGGAGCCGGCCCTGCCTGTGCTGCTCTTACAAAACTGAAATCAAAAGCCTTTGGGGTCAGTGAGGCAAGGTCCTCCCAGCAGTTGGAATAATGAGCCAGACCCTCAGCTGCTGTAAATCAGTGTAGCTCCACTGAAGTCAGTGATTTGTTGTTATTTCTTCCCAAGCCTGATAAGGATACTATATATTTTTCAGAATAGAGACCTATTTCATTACTAAAACTACTAAGCTTTCAGATCAAGTAATAACACACTCTTGGATAAGCAACCTCCCAAAATAATTATGAAATGAGGTAGGTTTTATTATGAGTAGGCACACACAAGGCAGCATACACAGGGCTTGGAGTGCTGGTACATCTGGCCTGGTCTAGGAGGTTGCAAAATATTTGTTTCTCTCCAGTTACTGAAAGGGCCAACAGACAGAATGGCCATTTCTTAGAGAAATCCTTCACCAGTTGGGACTAGGTTCCAGAATACTAAACCATATTCAGGCGCTTGATATTTCCAGAGCATCAGTGAAAGTGAATGATGAGCTGACAAATCAATGTGAATTAAAAGGATGACTTACCTACCCCATTATCTTTCACAATAATTTTGAAACCTTTCATCCAGCAAACTAAAATCAAGTTAAATATTACAGGTATAAACAAGTAAAAGAGAAACAAATCGCATCATTTGTGAATGATACTATGTTCCTGTTTTCCCATTTTCTCATTGCCATGCACTCCTAGAGAAGGAAATTAAGTTAGCTCTGTTTCAGGCTTTAAAGTAAACTACAGTAAATCACAGATATTGGCAATTCACCTCTCTGCAGGGGTACAGCATGATCAGTTTGAATTTAGATAGGCTAATAAAACAGTCCAGTGTCTTGGCATAAATATTCCATCAGATATAAACCAAGCTTATGAGAAAAATAACCACCGCCTGTTAGGGCAAGTTAAAACTCTTGTAAAATGAAAAGACTTGTCACAGGAAGACAAAAATGAATATCCTTCCCAAAATGTTTTATTTGCTTAGCTGTTCTTATTAAAACTCTGGATTAGATAGGACAGATGGTGCGTGGCTTCATTTGGGACCGTTAGCTCCTGAGTAAAAAAAGAAAAATTTTAACACATACAGTGAAGACATTCTGCCAACTTTAGATTATATTCCTGTCCTGCACAGATGAAGGCCACCCTGGAGTGAATTCAAGACTAAATATAAGCAGTAGCTCATAGGAATGGTGTTGTATTGCATTAAGAACAAAGGACTTTTTGGGTCAGACCACTGGTCTATTTCTTGTGGTGATCAGTATCCTGTACCTCACAGGAAGATGCAAGAAACCCCATAATGGAAGATTACGGAAAAACTTGCTCATAAGGGAAGTTTTTTCCTAACCCTGGGAAATAAGTGGTCAGCTCATGCATGTAAGCCTAAGGGTTTCTATCTCTTGGAAATATTTTATCCTGTAATGTAACTGTGGATGTTCTCATTATCCATATAAATATCTAATCCTTGCTTAATAGAATTAAAATCTTTATATCTTGTTGCAGTGAGTTCTGCAGGGCAATTATACGTAATTGCGTGAAGAATTTCCTTTTATCACTATGAAATATGTTGTCTTTCTATTTCACTGAATGTCCCCTTGTTCTGTATTACGAACTAGGGTAAATAGAAGCGCTCAATTTACCTTCTCTGAAGCATTCATTACATTTATACTTGCATTGTGTCTCCTCGTACTCCTCTCTGAACACTCCCCATATTTTCAGTCTCTCTTCATATGTAAATTTCTCTATCCTTCATGTGGCCTCTCTCTGAATCTGTTTCTTTGTAGGTCCCAATTCACCAAAGCACTTAAACATAAGCTTAACTTTAAGCACATACTTAAGTCCTTTCCTGTTCAGCAAACTCTGAAGTACATGCTTAAAGTAAAGCACGTGCTTAAGTGCTGTGCTGAATCTTTGCCAGAGTTAGTGGGAATTTAGCTATGAGACTCCAGGAAGGGCTATTCTTGGGGAGGGGCTGGGTGATGGACTAGATGATCTATACATGTCTTTTCCATTTCTAATTTCTGTGATTCTAGGAATATTTGGTTTATGTATCACACAATTGATCACTTTTATCCATTATGTTGCTTCTACATGTGCTAGGCTTCTAGGTCAAGAACTTTAAAAACAAGTGCCTAAAGTTAGGCTCATTAATCCATATTTAGGCACCTACCATAAGTGGCCTGATTTTTCAAAGCAGCAGTTCCCCATGAGAGTGGCGGGCTGCTCAGCACTCTTGAAACTCAGGCCACTGATTTGGGTGCCTAACTTCAGGCACTTGTTTTTAAAATTCTTGGCCTTCAGCTTGCACTGCTTCCTATGCCCATGCACTTGATAGCCACATATCAATACTTTAATTCTAACAGCCCACTTAAAGAAGGTGTGTGGCTATCAAAGAGGAGAGCCTTCCTGTGTTATACAGTATACTCTGCTTAATGGCCAAACTTAGTTTGGACATCCACATTGCTAGGGTGTCATTCTAGGAACCAGTGTAGCATAATGATAGTGAACAGCAATGACTTCTGCTTAATGAGGACAGAAAGGTAATGTCTGCACTTCTTCCCTCTCAGGACCTGATCTGCTTGAGCACCACAGAAGTGGCTCACAAAGTTTTGGTGACCTTGAGTATGTTCCTGAAAATAAACGAGGATGTTGTTGTCTGTGACCTCCTTCGGAGTCAGTTTCTACAGATCCTGCAGAAGCTTCTAGTGGAGAGCAGCTCCACTACGTTACAAGGTGAATCCGACTTGTAATTAGGGACCCACACCCTGAAATTTGTGAAAGGACTGGATAGCTCAAGGGGGTAACTCTAGGATAAAAAGCCTCTGATTTCAGAGTCACTGGTTCTAATCTAGGCCTTGCCCACGTAGGAAACTCTCCTAGTGGAGATATGAGTTATACCAGTTCCCTGAAATACATAGCACCTACATTAGGGCTCATGCTAGTAAAAAAAATCACACCCATAACTGACATAGCTTTGCTGGCATAAGATTTAAATGTAGACCAGGCCCTAATTGCAGGGCTTGGTCTACATGCAGAAATTTACTGGCAGTACTGTACCCCTACAGTTACACTGATATAACTCCCCGTGTGGACACACTTTTGTTCCAGAATCCATGTGCCTTTTCTGGTTTGCTTATGTCACTTTGAAAACAGTATAAATTAAACTTAAAAAGGGCATTCTGATTCTGGGGTAAAAGAATGTGCCCCTGGGAAGTTACATCAGTATAACTAGAGCTGTAGAGTTCTGCCAATACATGTCCTCATGTAGACACATTCTCAGGTAGCTAGTGGCTGAAAGTCATTCCTATCTCTTTTCTGTTCAGTTCTCTATGCAGCATGAGTTGGTGGGACTCAAGACAGTTCCTAGTGCATAGGCAACAACATGGGTGCAGATTATCCCACCTCTGCCTACTGAGGGGTTCTTACACCTTCCTCTGAAGCATCTGGTGCTGGCCACTATCAGAGACCGAGTACGAGGCGAGATAGACCTGAGGTCTGATCTACCATTGCAATACCTGTATTCCTAACATCACAGGCACCTGCTTGTGTTGCGGTTTATGCTAGCTGTGGCCCAGTTATTCATAGTTTCATCTGGGAAGCCAACGACCGAATGAGCCTTGGAGACTTGAATTCTTTCCTCCCACTGGAGGTGGCCCCTTTGACAAGGTCTGTGGCAAATCAGGGAAGGGGCAGTGTATCTGGAAAACTTGTATAAATAACCAGAGGGCTTTGGGCTCAAGTTCTCTGAACCCCAAGTGGACTTTAAAAAAGCAGTTAAATCTCCTCTCCCAAAAGGAAAACCTCCTAAGCAGGATTGGGAAAAGTTTTTCTAAGGCTATGGTAATTTATCCTGCATATATCACTCAGACACACATACAAACACACACACATATGTAACTATTCACCTGTGTGCTGCCCGGCAGAGAGAAACTCAGGTGGAGGCAGGGGAGGAAGGATGGCTTTGTGGTTAAGCTTAGGACTGAAGCTCTGGAGACATAGTTTCAATTCCCTGCTCTGCCCCAGCCATCCGTTGTGACCCTGTGCAAGTTGTTCAGTCACCACGTGCCTCAGGTTCCCATCTGCAAAATGGGGATACTAATGCTCCCTTACATCCCAGGGGCATTGTGAGGATTAATATATTAGAGTGTGAGGTGCCACATAATTACGTAAGACGGATAACAGTTTGGATAAAAAGCATCAGAACGGAAAGAAATGCTTTCCAGCTTCTCAGAGGGTTTTGGACCCTTTTGTAAAAATGTAGGTGAGAGAGTCCCTTAAATGGCTCACTAAGAAAGTGAAATCCAGGTTCTGTGCTGAAGGGGCTCTGGCCTCCTGGGAGAGGAAGTATTACCCCGTATCCCGTCCCTTTTTCTCTTCTCTAGCTAATCTAGAACAGTGTTGGTGGGACCCAGCTGTTGAAGGGAAGGAAGCTCAGCCCTGATCTAGAGTGAACAAGGGGGTTGGGATGGCAGAGATGGTGGGAGTCAGTTTACAACCCCCCACCCCCCAGCTCCAAAATGTGCAGTACCTATCAGACAGCAGGAGGATGGAGCGCGTCGACCAACTCTTCATATCCTTTCTTAGCTAGCAAGAACCTGCCTCTGTTGCTGAGACTTCTCTTCCTGGTGCAGCTGAGGAATGAGGCTGAGAGAGAGCTGGACAGCACAGACTTCAAGCTGCTTCACCATGGTAAGCCTCTGCATCCATTTTTTTCCTGTTGGGATGTGATTCTGCATCCCCCAGGGTGCTCTAACCCAGCGGTTCTGTATTGAGACCAAGGGCCTGGTTCTTGTTGGAGTGCAGGTCCCGTTACTCTGCCCTGGCAGTAAATTGCATCACATTTACAGTCACTTAAAGGTCCCTTTCCACTGCCAGAGTGTGGTGTAAAGAGTCTGTACTATATAAATGAAGATCAAGCTGTGAGACTGTTTCCTCTGCTTCCTGCCTTTAAAGCACCTTTGTTGCCTGAGACCTCACATCAAGGCCAAAGTTTTTTTCCCTTTGGGTGGGACTGGACTGGATGCGAATGGAGTCCATCATTGGTGCCCTTTAGGCGGCAGGAGTGGGTTGCTGATGTGCAATGCATTGCCTGCCTGTGTCCTGCACCAGTGGCTGAGCAGATGGTCTCCGCCGTACTCACAGTTCTGGGAATGAGGTTTGAAGTGATGGATACTTCTAGCCTCCAGCAGCCACAGGGAACCAGAGAATGAGGCTGGGTATTGTGCTTAGCTCTCACATGTAGCTGGAGGGAAATGCAATAGCCAGGGCTTTAGACAGCTGAAAATTACTCCAGACTCCTTCAGACAAGATTTTGAACCTCTGATGCTCCTTTTTGCCTATGTAGTTATGTCACATCTCTCTTTCCCTTCTGAAACCCATCTGTGTACTTCTGTATCTGTTTCCACTCCTCAGGAGCAGAAAATCTCCCTCCTCCTTTCTCAGTTTATTCCAGTTCTCCCTCTGCAGACAAGGCAGAGAAGGGGAAGCCGCATGTAGGAAAATGAAATCAGATGGGCCTTTTCATGGCAGGCCTCAAAGATGTGCTTTGGGCTGCTGGAACATACCCTTTCACCTGTCTGTGCATGTGGGGACAGCAGATGGATGTGTCATCCAAGCTGCTCAGTGATCAAAGACATTAGAGATGGAAAAGAGGTTACTAGATCATCTGCTCCCTTCTCTCCTATTTCCCACCAGGGCCAATGCAGGGATATTCTTTACAGTGTTCTTCAGGTGCTATCCTTTCAATGGAATAGCGCTGCCCGCTGCCCGGGGGTGCTATTCCATTGAAAGATCCACATTTTGGTGCTTCCACTACTTTCCTTGTGACTAGTCCACAGATTCTCAGGTAGCAGCTAACTAAAGAGGTCAGGAAGAAGCATCTCCTTTTAGACTGTCAGCTTTTCTGAGTAGGGGACTGTCTTTTTGTTATGTTTGTACTAACCTAGCATACTGGGGTTGGAGCCTCCAGGCTGTAGTGCAACACAGGTAGTAAATGGGCAGGCAATTCATCATGGTGTTTCTTGCACTTTCCTCTGAAGTATCTGGTGCTGCCTTTCTCTGAGACAGAATACAGGACTGGATGGACCATGGTGCTGGTCTGATATGGCAGTTATAATAATATATGGAGATATACCTATCTCATAGAACTGGAAGGGACCCTGAAAGGTCATTGAGTCCAGCCCCCTGCCTTCACTAGCAGGACTAAGTACTGATTTTGCCCCAGATCCCTAAGTGACTCCCTCAAGGATTGAACTCACAACCCTGGGTTTAGCAGGCCAATGCTCAAACCACTGAGTTATCCCTCCCCTCAGTTCTGTGCTTAGCCTTTCAGTCCTTGACCTTCTCCCAGGCCTTCTTGATAGACACCATCCCCAAATGTTTGATGTTATGAACAAACAATATACACACGTAACAGTTTATCTCCCAATCCATCACTATTGGGCCCCTCATCCTCCCATGCTCTCTGCCCCAACCCTTTGTTTTGCTGTTGTCATCCCTTGCTGCACTCTGTCTAGTATAGAACATAATCTCTTTGTTGCAGGGGCCAGTCAGTCTGTATGTGTTACGCACCATGCACACCTGGGATGCTGCATTAACTTGTACTCTTTGTTTAGCCAAATTACTGTGTTAGTTTTGTTAATTTTCCTCAATCCCTCCAGCCAATCCATCACTTTGTTGCTCTTATATGAATTCTCTCCAGTTAAATGGCATCTTTCTTGTAGTGAGCTGCTCAGAATTGTCTTTATATCAGATATTTCTGAGGGTGCTGTGTATTGATATGTATTGTTCTGTCTTCTAGTCAGTAACCTCTGTGGGAAATGCAGACCAGGAGATGTTGAGCTGCTGCAGCCTTCCTTGAACTTCCTGTATTGGAGCCTTCACCAGACAACAACATGTAGTCAACAGAGAGGTGAAGTGAAATTGTGTCAAATGATGTGGGGTTGGATGATTTCACTGAATTAGTCTCATCGTGGTTGTAGCTGGGCTAACTAAGGTAATAAGGGCAATCAATGACAACTGATCACCTCCATGGGGAAGTCAAGAAGGAGTTTTTTCCTTCCATTTACAGCATTATGCAGTTGGCCAGGTGCATTATGGGGTTGGGGCATGGTTTTTGTTTTTTGCCTCAGGGTTCAGGTATTGGCCACTGTGGAGCAGGGGACTAGCTTTGTTTTACTTGTTCGTACAACAGCTAGCTAGCACAATAGGGCCCTGATGCCTGAATGGGGCTTCCAGGCTCTACCCTAAATTAAATAATAGCAGAGAGAGGAAGATCAAGATGGCCACCGTACTAGATTATTTTAATGCTGTTTATTCTATTAGCTGTATCAGAGATCACATCTGTGTGGCAGAAGGTGGAATGCCAGACTAGACTGACCACTGGTCTGAGGTGCTGTGCCCTGTGGGTTTTTTTGGTTGCCTCTTGAGTGTAGTGGCTTGCTTAAATCACTTGTGTCACATACATGCTGATTCCTTCTATGCCATCCCAGCAGACTCTTGAAGCCTGTTGTACCCTTTTCTCCTGCATAGTGGTGGCTGTACTGCTCTCTAGTGTGCCTTTGTTGGAGTTGCTCCAGAAGGTTTTGGAGCTCACCTGGATGTGGCCCTGTCGCTCTGGACCTGCTTTATCTTCATCCGAAGAGGCACTTCTCTGCTCTGCTTGGCTGCTGACTGCTTCCCTCTTAGTTCATCAGCATCATTACAACTCTGAGGTTAGAATTCTGTCAAGCCAGAACCCAAGCTGTGAGAGAACAGTCATCATGCTAAAATAAAATCCCCGTTCACAGGCAGAAATGATTCACATTGGTCTGGACTCTGCTGACCTTTGCAGTTACTGCACTGTTCTGTGCAGGGGATTCCTAGTTCTGGTCTCCTGGTCTCCCAGCCTGGCAGAGGGCTAGGAATCCTATCAGGTGGTTAGCTAAGGCCTGGTCTACACTAAGGGTGGGGATCGATCTAAATTAGGCAGCTTCAGCTACGTGAATAACATAGCTGAAGTCAACGTACTTAGATCTACTTACTGCGGTATCTTCACTGTGGAAAGTCGATGGCTGATGCTCTCCTGTTGACTCTGCCTGCGCCTCTCGCCCTGGTGGAGTACCGGAGTCAATGGGAGAGTGCTCAGTGGTCGATTTATCGCGTCTAGACTAAACGCGAAAAATTGACACCCCCCCAGCCACCCCGCTGGATCGATCGCTGCCCGTCGATCCAGCGGGTAATGTAGACAAGCCCTTAGATGTAAACCATTTGAGGGCTCAGGAGAAGGGTGGTGATCCTGGGGAAAAATCTCCAAACTCCCCTTTCCCCCCAAAAAGCTAAATTCTCTGTGAGAGAGTGATACATTTTAAAGGTGCTTTTCAGGAGGCTAACAACCATTCTGTAAATTATAAACCATTTTGTTGGTGCTCTCTATTGGACTTACAGGTAACTGTGAATGGAATATTCTCTAACACCAATGCAGGGGGTGACCTTCCCATCTAAATATATATGCCGGTGCCTTGTGATAAAATGGAGTTAAAGCCTCAGTGGCATGAACTTAGGCTCTGATCCTGCAAACACTCACACAAATGCTGAAATTGACTCATGAGTAGTCCTATTGAAGTTAGCGGGGCTACTCATAGTCAGTGAAGTTACCCAAGTGAGTAAGCTTGTGCAGGATTGGGGCCTAAGTCTGTATGGCCAGGAAAGGATGCACAGTTTTTGGGCCCCCTTAATGGGTGTGTAGCCCCTTGTAATTCCTTGCAGCACTGGACTTTTCCATAGAAAGACTGATGTGTTTCTAACCTGTCCATTGGATATATCTGTAACCTGCAAAAGGCTCAGCTTCTCAGGGCTTACAAACCTAACATCATGAGATACTGGGTGAGGAATAGAGGCCTTGAGACAAATCAGTCACAGTTTGTCGTCTCACATACACTTTCTCCTCTGAAACACACTCTTCAAGACTGTGATGTTGTGAAGGCTCTAGGGACTGTGTTATCCTGGTGACTACTAATGTTGTGCTGTGTCTTTCGGGAGACCCAGGTTTGGTTTTCCCAGCCCAGATTGATCACTGGGATGTGAGCATTTACTGTCTTGTAAGCCTCTCTCTTAAATTCAGCAGTACTTGACTGGAATGACAGCCTACACGGGTACTGCCACAGAGAGCTCTCTAGTATCAGTCAGAGGTAATTAGGCGGTGGACTTAGGAATGCCTCAGGGATCAGAAGAACAGGAGTACTTGTGGCACCTTAGAGACTAACAAATTTATTAGAGCATAAGCTTTCGTGGACTACAGCCCACTTCTTCGGATGCATATAGAATGGAACGTATATTGAGGAGATATATATACACACATACAGAGAGCATAAACAGGTGGGAGTTGTCTTACCAACTCTGAGAGGCCAATTAATTAAGAGAAAAAAAAAAAACTTTTGAAGTGATAATCAAGCTAGGCCAGTACAGACAGTTTGATAATAGGTGTGAGAGTACTTACAAGGGGAGATAGAATCAATGTTTGTAATGGCTCAGCCATTCCCAGTCCTTATTCAAACCGGAGTTGATTGTGTCTAGTTTGCATATCAATTCTAGCTCAGCAGTCTCTCGTTGGAGTCTGTTTTTGAAGTTTTTCTGTTGTAATATAGCCACCCGCAGGTCTGTCACTGAATGACCAGACAGGTTAAACCTGTCATCAGAGATCAGACTGAGCAGTGAGACTCTTCAGTGGTATTTCTCTGGAAGTCCCATTAGTTTCTGAAGAATTTAAGCTTTCCTTAAAAATGGGGGGAGGGATAGAGCCATTGTTGTTCTCTGGCTGCTTTCCACTGTTCCATTGCTGCTCATGCAGTACTTCTGGAGTGACGCAAAGCAGCCACATCTGGCCCAGAGCTTTTTGCCTTTATGGTTGTGAATGAGAGCTGATGCCATGCTGTCTCCCCAAGTCTGCAAATATTTAGATGGAAAGAACATCTTAGAAAAGTGTGAACTGCCCTCCGTGGGGTGTTAATGAGTTCGCTTTATCTGCCAGCATCAGGTTTGGTCATTATCTCTTTTACTGCTGATCATTTAGTAGAAACAACTAGCTCAGGGGTGGGCAAATTATGGCCCGTGGGCCGGATCCGGCCAGTCAGGGCTTTGGATCCGTCCCGCAGGATTGCCATCCCTGTGGCGCCGCGGAGCCTGCACCACTGCTGGAAGTGGCCAGCACCACGTCCCTGCAGCCCCCGGGGGAAGGAGGGGAGCAGAGGGCTCCATGCGCTGCCCTCGCCTGTAGGCACTGCCCCCTGCAGCTCCCATTGGCCAGGAACAAGGAACCATGGCCAATGGGAGCTTCGGGGGAAGTATCCACAGGCGAGGGCAGCACGCAAAGCCCTCTGTCTCCCACCTTTCCAGTGGCCGCAGGGACGTGGTGCTGGCTGCTTCTGGGAGTGGCGCGGGGCCACAGCAGGCAGACAGGGCGCCTGTCTTTGCACCACTGCTACCCCGGAGCTGCTCCAGTTAAGCAGCACCAGGCCAGAGCCTGCACCCCCCACCCCAACCCCCTGCATGACCCTCCTGCACCTCGCACCCCTCCTACACCCCAACCCCCTGCCGCACCCCTCCTGTACCTCAACCCCCTGCTCTGAGCCCCCTCTCTCACCCCGCACCCTCCTGCGCCCCAACCCCTTGTCCTGAGCCCCTTCCTGCAACCACACCCCCTCCCACACCCCACACTCCCTCCTGCACCCCAACTCCCTGCCCCAGCCCTACATTCATGGCCCTGCATGCAATTTCCCCACCCAGACGTGGCCCTCGGACCAAAAAGTTTGCCCATCCCTGAACTAGCTGTTTGGGGAAACCAGGCAGAGTGCAGGATAACAAGTGGAGCTTGGGCCCCAGTCATTCCTTCTCCAATCTGACCCCTGAAATCATGTCATCTTTACCTAGTAACATATTTCCAAATGTTCAGTTATGGACACTGTCTAAAGAAATAATTGATTACAATCTGTAGGTACCTTTGTGGGGAACAAATATTTTGATAATGGACTCTTCAGTCTATCAGGGGAATGGTCTTATATGATCCAGTGGCTGGAAGTTGAAGCTAGACAAATTGAGACTGGAAACGAGGCATACATTTTTAACAGTGAGTGTAATTAACCATTGGAACCACTTACCAAGGGCTGTGGTGGATTCTCCGTCACTGGTGATTTTTAAATCAAGACTGGCTGTTTTTCTAAAAGATCTGCTGTGGGAATTATTTTGGGGAAGTTCTATGGCCTGTGTTATACAGGAGGTCAGGCTAGATGAACAAAATGGTCCCTTCTGGCCTTGGAATCTATGAGAATTAAGAGCATTTAAGGGGACAGTCTTCCACCTGATAACCTGTTGATTCAACACCAGAGACAGGCTTTTATTCATTCTTCTTTCACCCAGTGTTTTATTCTCCTAGGTTCACCAGACGATCTCTCTGGATGTAGAAAAGGTCCTGAATGCAGTTATCTTCAGAAGGAAGAAGCCTGCACTGCTCTTAGGTATGCAGAGGCTGTCTAGGGTCATGTTCCTGCTGCCTGGGACCAATAACTGGCACTTGCCTAGTTCCACAACTGTTTAAAGTAGATAGGGAGAATGTTGGGAGAGAAGTTGAGACTATTCGAAGGCAAAAAGAACACAAATAAGAGTGACCGATGTACTGGAGGTGAACATGCAGGTGGGAGTTTGGCACCTTTGGTGCATTTATCTTTGTCCACATGGGTGGCAGGTATCATAGGCTGGGGGAGGCTGTGCCTCCCCAAACAGCCAGGCGTGGCCCCGCCCATGCTCCACCCACAGGTCCCCTCCTCCTGCGTCCCGCTCTGTGGCTCCCCCTGTGCAGTAACCGTGCTGCCTGCCCTCCCGGCGCTCTGGGGCTGGGGGAACTAGGGCCGCGCCACCCATCCTCCTGGACTCTGGTCCTGTCCTGAGGGCACTAGCTTGGGGCAGGGGCTGGCGGCTCTCGTGGGGAGGGGGTGCAGAAGGGGCGTGGCCTCAGGTGGAAGGGGCAGGGCTGGGGGCTAGCCTCCCCCAGCCGATGGTTCACATGCCGCCCATGTTTGTCCACGACAGATTTGGGGTACTTGGGGCAAAGGTAAAATGAGTTTGGTGGTGTTCATCCCTGGTGGATATTTTTTCATTTCTTGAAACTACCATAGAGTTAGGTAACAGGGCTTGAAACTGAGCAAGAGTTGGAATAACAAGTGAGGTGGTGCTCCAGGGCCGGGTGTGTGGGGACTTAGTTTAGTGGCATTCATGCCTGCAGACACTAGCCAGTGCAATCTCCCTTTAATAGGTCCTGAAAATAAATCCACCCAACTTTTCCTTCTCTCCTCTGTCAGGCTTTGCTCTGGGCATTCATGTGCAGGGTTGGGTTCCTTGGTGCTGAATGGTTTTGGTTTCATGGGGTTGGGGTGGGGAAGGGAAATGCTGTGTTGTAATAACAAGCAGTTGTGTGTGCAGTCAGTATCCTTCAGTTCCTGCGAGCCATCCTCAGACAGAACTTCTCTTCCTCCCTGCTGGTGCTCGTAGTCCAGCCTACAGCCCAAAGCAGGATGGAGCCATCATTGTCAGAGGACGATGCCTCCCTGTATCCACTGGCCACGTGGCAGGTGCTCTCGCTTGTTGTCAGTCTGCAGAACCTTCTGGTCCAGGTACATTTACAGACATAAATAAACACAGATTAGTCTGAGGAAAAACACCTCAAATAACATGGCCCAAGGGAATTTCTCCCCTTCTTCACCCCTTACAGAATGATAGAAATTTGATCTGTAAGGAAGCATTAGACCATATTCTCCCACCACAGCCAGTGCAGGGCTGTTATATACGATATATCCTCCAGGACTTTGACCAGTCCAGCATGCTTTCACCATTTCCCTTGGGACACTGTTCCTCAGTCTTATAATTTCTGAACCAAGTTCTGGCCTCATATGACTTTATGGTGAACTGAGTGCAGAGCTGGCTTTGTAAGTGCATTGTATATTGCATGCCCTGAGGACGATGAAAAGTGTAATTTGCCTAAGCTACACCTTTTGCACCTCCTGTCTCTTGAATTTTCCTCTCTCAACAACATCGCCCTCATTCTTTTCTCTGTGTTTT
This sequence comes from Trachemys scripta elegans, assembly GCF_013100865.1. NCBI lineage: Eukaryota > Metazoa > Chordata > Testudines > Emydidae > Trachemys > Trachemys scripta. Next base: position 88,710,299 of record NC_048298.1, on the reverse strand, counting down.
CAGAAAGACCTATTGCTGTCTCAGACTGTTGTTGCCTGCCTGGAGGTCTTAATGGAGTACCTGCATAAGAGGAACCAGGGCATCGGTAAACCGCCCAGTCCTTGCTCATTTGGGCCTCAATCCTACTGAGCCTTCTGGCCCTAATCCAACAAGCACATGTCTGACGTCAAGCCCGTGGCTACAGTCCCATTGAAATCAAAGGAACTACTTGTGTGTCTAAAGTTAATCACGTGCTTCGGTGCATTGTTGGATTGAGGCCAGAACACCCAGGCCTCTGCAGAATCGAACCCTTGCTGTGGTCATGAATCCATCCCATGGTTGGTTTTCAAAAGAACAAAAATCACGCTCCCCATCCTCATGTCTGCTATGATTGAAAAGACTAGATAGCTTGGGAATGGGATTCAGAACCTTTCACCTGCTGGTCATTTGTTCCACTCCTCGAGGCCAGAACAACTAGGTGACTGAGGGGCCGAGAATGGATATGGAACCTTTTACCTGTAGGTTGCCAGTTGGACTTTGGTCCCAGGTTAGGGGCACAGGGAAATGGGATATGGAAATGGTGGCATTCCCAGAGACCAAGAGTTCAACACAGAATTTGAACTCAAGAACCCCATGTCTCAGTGTGCTCTGCTGGCGTGCAGAAGATTTCTTACAGTGGAGCCAGTGGAATAGAAGGTTTCCCTTAGTTCCAGCCTCCTGAATCAGGGCAGTGGGCTCTGTCTTCAGTCTTGAAACAGAAAAGTTCCCTGCTCCATGACCCATTTGAATCAGTCACAGAGGGTACGTCTACCCAGCAAGGAGGAGCCCACAGCAGCAAATCTCAGACCTTGGTGTAACACACTGCTGGGGACACCCAGAGCGTTACCTCTCTGCCTCAACAAAAGTGATCTTTGCTGGAGGTTAGATTATGTCAGCTCCCTGCCCCACCAATCTGTCTTCCTGACCAGCAAACTCCTCAAGGCTCTCCCAGTCCAAACCTTGCCTCGCAAGTAATGATCAGTGAACTCCAGCCACCCAGCTCCTCAAAGTGACGTTTCTCTGCAGTGCACAGCAGCTATCACTGTACATTCACTGAGGATATTAAGTTTGCTGCTCTGTTAAATAGTCAGTACATTACATCTTAATTTAACTGGGGTAAACACATCCTTTCTTCAACCACAGCACTGAATGGGTTTATAGTAAAACAAGTTTATTAAACAAAAGTTATGGTTAAGTCAGACCAAGTAAAAGGCATAAAGGTAGAAATGGTTACAAGCAAATAAAAGTGAAAACAGGCCTCTAAAAGACTAAAACTTAATCTAGCAAGATACAGTCTTTGTTCAAGGTAGGCTCTCTCCCCCACAGTTGTCTTTCCAGCTTTTTCTGGCAGGATCCAGTTGGTTCCTTTGTCTCCTAAGGTGAAGGATATGGAATCTTTCTGTGTTCCCTATAGCCTCAAGGGGATTGTGTTTGTCTTACAAGTCAGGAAGGCCTCTTGGCGATTCAGTCTCCTGTCTTTCTGTGGGATGCAGGAGCCATCTTAATTCTCTGTCTCTTGAGTTCATGATCAGGATAACCCCCATTGGTTTAACTTGATAGCTTTGTTTACTGCTAATATCTAAATTGAGGTAAACCCACATTCCTTTGTCTAGGACAGACCTGTTTATTAGCTTTCCCTGGGGTAGGCTGTCTGGTCTTAATCATGTTAGAGAGAATTCATAACTTCACATAGAACATTAATTCATGCATTTTACAGTGATAGTAATAACCAGCATGTTATTAGCTTTCATATGATGCCTTACACAATATCTTTGGATAAATATCATGATGACAGTGTTGGGGGTAGTGAGTTAAATCATAGAATATCAGGGTTAGAAGAGACCTCAGGAGGTTATCTAGTCCAATCCGCTGCTCAAAGCAGGACCAATCCCCAGATAGATTTTTTCCCCAGATCCCTAAATGGCCCCTTCAAGGATTGAGCTCACATCCCTGGGTTCAGCAGGCCAATGCTCAAACCACTGAGCTATCCCTCCCACCAGAATTGGCTGTGTCTGATGAGAGACAATGTACCCTATGTCAGTGGGCATTAAGGGCTGTTCGGGTCACTCCTGGATCTACAGACTCCGGCTTGTGGGGCTCTCACTACAGCGCTAAAAATACTTTGTAGACCCTAGGCGTCAGGCTGGAGCTGAGGATCTGAAGCCCACTGCCATCCCTAGGCTTCAGAGCCCAAGGTCCACCTTGAGCTGCAACTTCAAAGCAGGCTACACAGCTGTTTTTAGAGCACTAACCCTTGGCTAGGAGGCTTGCTTAGATCCATTCATAGATTCCAAAGGCAAAAGGGACCTTTGTGATCATCTAGTCTGACCTCCTGTATAACCCAGGCCATGGAATTATTTTGGGGACATTCTTAGAGCAGATATTTTTGAAAAATACCAATCTTGATTTACAAATCATCTATGATGGAGAATCAACCATGACCCTTGTTAAATTGTTCCGATGGTTAATTACCCTCACTGTTAAAAATTTACACCTAATTTCCAGTCTGAATTTGTCTAGCTTCAACTTCTAGCCATTGGATCTTGTTACACATTTCTCTGCTAGATTGAAGACCCCATTATTAACTATTTGTTCCCCCATGTAGATAGTTGCAGACTATGATCACGTCACCCCTTAACCTTCTCTTTGTTAAGATAAATAGATTAGACTCAAGGAGTTCAATCGCTATAAGGTATGTCTTCTAATCCTTTAATCATTCTCTTGTCTTTTCTCTGAACTCTCTCCAATTTATCAACATCCTTTTTGAATGGTGGGCACCAGAACTGGACACAGTATTCCAGCAGCAGTCGCACCAGTGCCAAACAGAGGTAAAATAGCCTCTCTACTCTACTGTACTCTACTCACTCAAGATTCACCTGTTTATGCATCCAAGAATCACATTGTCCCTTTTGGCCACATCATCACTGGGAACTGACATTCAGGTGATTAACCACCACAACCCCCAAATCTTTTTCAGAGTCTCTGCTTCTCAGGATAGAGTCCCCCATCATGTCGATATAGCCTACATTTTTTGTTACTAGATGTATACATTTACACTTAGCCATATTAAAATGCATATTAAAATGGTTTGCTTGCACCCAGTTTACCAAGCAATCCAGATCACTCTGGATCAGTGACCTGTCCTCTTCATTATTTATCACTCCCCCAATTTTTGTGTCATCTGCAAACTTTATCAGCGATGAGTTTATGTTTTCTTCCAGGTCATTGATAAAAATATTAAATAGCCTAGGGCCAAGAACCCATCCCTGCAGAATCCCGCTGGAAACACGTCTACTTGATGACGATCCCCCATTCAGTGGCGTAGCCAGGATCTAAGAGCAGGGGGAGCAAACATAAAAAAGGTGCCCCCCCTTGGCTCCTCCTCCGGCCACTCAGCACGCCTCCGCCCTTGGCTGGCTCCTCCGGCCGCGCTGCCCCCCGCTCCATTGGCTGCCAGCCGCGCTATGCGGGCTGCCCTGCTGCGCCCCCCTCTTCCCCCCCCGCTCCTCCGGCTGCTGGCCATGCTGTGTGGGCCGCCCTGCTGCAGGGAGCGCGGCTCAGGCGCCTGGGGACGGCTCCACAAGGCGGGGTGGCAGGGGGTTCCACAGCAGGCCGGGACCAGCAGGGCTCGCTCGCAGAGGTGTCGGGGCTCGCCCCGAGCGGGGCTGTTCTCCCGTCCCCTGGGCAGGCTGGGAGCCTGGCGCCGAGCCGCGGTAACGCTCCCTCCCGCTGGCGCCCAGCGCCATGGCTGCACCCACTCCCAAACTTTGCCTCGGGCCGGGCACAGAGGCGCAGCTGGCTCCCAGCCCGCCACCCGCGCCCTGAGTCCCACGGCACCGCCGGGCCTGGGCAGGAGCTGGCGGCCACTCTCCGCTCCCCTTCCCATGCGGTGGCCAGCATAGACGGGCCCCTGAACCTCTCCACCACCCTGTGGGCAGCAGCAGCCAACCGGAGCGGCGATGGCCCTGCCTGGCCGGGCCCCGCTGTCGGTGTTCAGCGTGCTGCTGCTTACCCTGCTGGCGCTGCTGGCGGCCGCTGCCTTCCTGTGGAACGGGATGATGCTGGCCGCCATCCTGCAGGTGTGCACCTTCCACTGCGTGCCCCATAACCTGGTAGCCTCCATGGCCATCTAGTGCTGCCCCCCACCCTGCTCCTTTGGCCGCGCTGTGCAGGCCGCCCTGCTGCGCCTCCCTCCCCCGGCTGCGGCTGCTGGCCACGCTGCGGGCCGCCCTGTTGCGCCCCTTCTCCCGCTCCCGGGGCTGCCAAGTGCCCCCTCCCCTTGTCTGCTCTGCTCCCTTCCCCGCTGCGGGTGCACTGAGCCAGGACGTTCTCAGCGGGGCGGCTGGCAGCACTGAGTCTGAGCCCAGCCAAAACTCAGCCTTTCCCTCCCAAGGCTGCTGCCAAGGCACCCAGCCTCCTCCCCCCTCACCACTTCTCCCCCCGGCCGCTGGCCCCCCTATTGCCGGGCAGCATGCACCCAGCCCAGCCCTGCTGCCGTGCATGCTCCCCCCAAACCCCCACTGCCGCGCGCCCCGGCCCGGCCCGAGCGCTCCGGACCTGAACGGGCCCAGCAGTGCAGGTGCGCGCAGCCCGTCTCCGCTCTTTACCTGGCCGCCTGGCATGCTCCTCCGGACGCGCCCGCAACCCCCCCCTTCCATGGTTCCTCCGGCCGTGCTGCCCTTCAGAGAGGAGCAGGCCCCGCCCACTGGCACTATATAAGTTAACCCCTAAGGCACCGCTTTTGAAAAATGTGATTAGGGGAAGCAGCTGCTTCCCCTGCACCCCACTAGCTACGCCACTGCCCCCCTTTACAGTTACATTTTGAGACCTATCAGCCCATTTATAATCTATTTAATGCGTGTCATGTTAATTTTATATTATTCTAGTTTTTAATCAAAATACTGTGCGGTACAAAGTCACATGCCTTGAAGAAGTCTAAGTATAATATATCAACATTATTGTCTTTATCAAAAAAAGAAAAAAGTTGATTTGCATTAATTACATTATCCTCCCTTAATTCTTTATTAATCAAGTCCCATATCAACTGTTTTGTTATCTTGCCTGAGATCAATGTGGCTTACAGGCATATGATTATCCTGTTACTCTGTTTATCCTTCTAGTCTTCTGGAACTTCCCCATACTCAAAGACTTACTGAAAATCAATATTAATGGTCCAGCGAACTTCTCAGCCAGCTCTTTTAAAACTTTTGGATTCTGGTTATCTGGAGCTGGCGATTTAAAAATGTCCAACTTTAGTAGTTTCTGTTTAACATCCTCCAGAGATACTAGTGGAATGGATTGTTATTATCTAATGATGAGACTATTTCATCTGTTTTTTGCCCCAAATACAGAACAGATATATTTATTGAAGACATCTGCCTTTTCTTCATTATTAGTGATAATTCCACCAGTTTTATCTAGTAATAGACCAATACCATTGTTGGGATTCTTTTTGTTGCTAATATAGTTAAAAAACTCCTTCTTATTGACCTTCTCTCTGGTGGCTACAGATTTCTCCTTGTGTCCCTTTGTTTCCCTTATCAGTTTTCTACAGTTCCTAACTTCTGACTTATATTCATTGCTATCAAGCTATCAAGTTCCCCTTATAGCTGCTTTCACTTCCCCTCTAAACCAGGTTCATTTTTAACCAGCACTGGCTTCTTCCTCAATTGTGGCTTTTTAGGCATCTATAGTAAGGTGTTCTTAAATGATTCCCAATTATCATTCAAATTTTTCTTATTAAATTCTTCCTTCCAGCTGGTTTGGCTCGTAAGTGCTTTGTGAAATTGGCCCTAATAAAGCACCAAGTATATATATTTCTGGTCTGGACTTAATGCTGCTTTCCCATTATAAATGCGATTAATTCATGATCACTTGTACCTAAGCTACCATTAATTTTTAGTTCTATGATTTAGTTCTGCTTCTGTGGGCTATGTAAACATACCCAGAGAGAGAACACCAAAGAATGAATGAACATCAAACAAAAGGGTCATTGTTGGCAGGGAGGAAACTAGTAAATGAAAATGTGATGTTACAGATGAATGCCACTCGATAGCCCAAGTTTGTCTCTGATAAAGTCCCCATAGAACAAAAGAGAGAGCAGATTAGTAGGAGGTTCCACCGATTCAATATTAAACAGATCACATGCTGTTTCAGCATTTCAGCAACAGTGTAATATATCACAAACTGTGGAGTTTTGGAGTATCCTAGTTTGGAATTCTAAGAAAAGGGGAAACAGTATGGATCTGTTTTTATGGCCGTAGTGCCCAGAACCCTGGGTCAGGATTGGGGTCCCATTGTGCTGGGTGCTATAGAAATACACAGGAAGATATGCTCTCTATCCAGGTAAGAGCTTACAACGTAAGAAGGTGAATGACCTACAAAAGGTGGGGAGACAACCAAATGGGTACAGTTTTTCTATACACTCTCAGCTTGTTTACACACCCAGTTGCACCGGTTTGATTTAAGGTATGATTTTAAACCGATTTAGCTAAAACTGGTACAGAAGGCTATGTGGATGCTCCTTTTGGTCTGAACCAGGCTTATTTAGCTTAAAGGCAGATTAGGAAGGTGCTTAAGCAAAACTGAAATAAGCCACTCAAGCTGAAATGGGAGTGTCCACAGGGGTTTTAGTCAATTTAGCTAAACTAGTTTTATTAAACCATTACAAACTTTTGTGTAGACAAGGTCTACTCCTTGGGGAATTCTGCACCAAAAAAATAAAAATTCTGCGCACAATATATGAAAATTCTGCACAAATTTGTATATTTTGTCAAAATAACACAATATAATCATGCCAGTTACAATTATTTTGGTAATTTATTTCAAAATATCTGTCAGCAAGTGTGTCTGTAACAATACAGACCAAAAAAAAAAGATTCTGGTAATTTTTTTTTGACAGATAGATTCCTTACGAGGCATATTAAGACAGAACTTTGTGTTATTTATTTAAATTACAATACAGAACTGTATTTCTTACATCTGTCAGCAGCAGTGCAAAGGCTTGGAGGATTTGGGGTCATGGAAGAGCTGAGGGAGCGAGGAGCCTAGGAGTCAACCACGAGGGTGTTGGGTGTGGGTGGGAGGTTTTTCTTTGGGGGTGGGGATTGTTATGGTGTTGGGAAGCCTCCCCCATGCAGACCCTGGCTGACCCCAAACCTCTCCTATTCAATCAGGCACTTCTGCCCCTGTCCCCGCATCCCTCATCCCCATGGGTCTCTGCAGCCCCCCACCCCGTCCCCAGGCTCAACGCTGTCACCCCACTAGCTCCTGAACCCATGCTCCAGTCTGCCCCCCCCCAGCCATTCTGAACCCGTCTGTGACCCCCCAGCAGCCCTGTGTGCCCCACTCTGTCCTAACCTGGCTCCACAGGCTGGGTGCTGTGATGAACTTCTACTCCTGGGGGAATTATGCAGAAATGGGCATAGAATTTTGTATTTTCCCACATAAAATATATTTTGCCTAAGAAGTGCTGCAACTCCGCCTTTTGCCCACCTGAGGCCGCTGTGGCGCTAGTACAGCTGGCATGAACGCAGCTGACTGTTCTGGTACCACAGCGACCTCTGATGAGCAAAAGGTGGAACTGTAGCACTTAGGCAAAATGATTTTTATGTGGGAAAATACAAAATTATGCAAGACAGATGAATTCTGTGCATCCACACATGCGCAGAATTCCCCCAGGAGTAAAGGCCTAAATGTACATACTGAGCTCTTGTTTTCATTACTAAATGTCCTTCAAATCTAGCTGACTGCCCCATATCCTATCCTTAATTAGTTGGCCTAATCACTGTGGGCATCACAAAAGAAATGGGCCTTGCAGAAGAATTTGAAAGAGGAGAAGGTAGTGGCCCTTTGGATAAGGCTGGGGAGAGACTTCCAGAGGTAGAGGCAGTGTGGAAGAAGGCATGAAGATGGCTGTGGGTGAAGTGGGCAGACAAGGCTAGTATAAGTTGAAGAGCAGAGGGGGAGGGGTAAGAGGATTTCTCCATGATAATATAATGGGGTGTAATTATTTATAGGTGTACAATATTAACACATGGCCATATGTAGGTGATGATAATATCTCTCACAGTGAGAGCAGAACCTAGATTTCCCTTGTAGTTCCGGGCTAGGGATAGCCCCCTCTTCTTTCTGAAAAGTGCCCCTGGAGATCTGTTTAACCATCGCTTGTACAAATGCCAGAGATGGGGAGAAGGCAACTTGGGTTTACTATCTCAAGATGATTGAGATACTTATCTGATACTGCAGCCCCCACCCCCAGTACTTCAGTGTCTGAATTAGATATGAGCTCAAGTCCTGGTTTGAGGCCCCAAACCAGAAAGCAGTGGTTGAAGAAGAGGCTACACCTTTGGTCTCCTAGCTGATAAACCCTCCCTTGATGAAGGGATATAAAACAAATACCACTTTTGTCTCCTGTGGCTTGGTGTCTCACAGGAAGAACAGAAGGATTTGGCATGAAGGACTCCTCTTACCTAAGAGCACCCTGCCACTGCGGTTTTTAAAACCACCTGTGATGGATTTCTCTTCTTGCTCCTCCAGCACTCCATGTCGTCTCACAGCCCTGGAATCGATTCCTGCTTTTCACACTACTGGATGGCGGCGAGAACTCCTTCCTTCGTCCAGAAATTCTCAGGCTGATGACTTTGGTGAGCAGGGGAGGAATAGACAGTTCTGCGAATCGATTGTGTATTAGTACAATGCAGGTGTGTACGTTATTGGATGGTACATCATAAGTTTACCTCCCAACATGCACACTTCCATTGCTTTCACTCTGTAACTGTATTCTTGACCCATAATTGGACAACAAACTAATAATCTTGAAGTGCAGAAGGGAAGTCCCCTATACATTTTGACCTTTAGGTGGATACACCCTGTTCTTCCTCTGTGTAACATTCCCATGATACGTGGGGACGGGGAGAGAAAAGAGAATATGTGGTTTTCTTTACTTTGCTGCATTGTTGAAGCACTGGTCTCACATGTCAAATATGTGTGAAGATATTGTTGAACGAAAGATGATGGCAGCTGATCTAAGACTCTGCCCTTCCCTACCTGAAGTCTTGCCTGCACAAGAAAGTTGCATTGGTTTAACTTCAGTTTCAACTGATTTAGTTAAACCGGTGCAAACCCCTGTGTGGATACTCTTATTTCAATTTAAGGATGGCTTATTTTGGTTAGGCTTCAACTGATTCTTAATTGACTAAAGCTAAACTGAATTAAGCCTGATTTAAATCATAAGTAGAGTGTTTGCACAGCTTTTTGCATCGGTTTGACTAAATTGGTTTAAAATCTCACCTTTGGTTAAGTGCAGCTTCCTTGTGTAGCTGTAGATGAGTCACCGCTGGAATCAGTGTGACTTCTGTTATTAAATGCCCCTTTTTCCTGTTGGTCAAGTTTGTGAGATACCGGAGCAGCAATATTATTTCTCAAAGTGAAATTAGCCAGATACTCCAAGAAACAGCAAAAGCCAAGTTAGCAGAGCTTCCTGGTGCCACATCCCACGCTCTACGCCTCTTTCTACTTCAGGTAAGAGTGCTGGCAAGGCCCAGGAGGAAAAGGGAAATGGGGGCATGTGGGAAGAGGTTATAAGAAGGGGATCCTGCAAACAATCTCTTCTGTTTTTGCTATGAGACTTGGGAAACGCTTCGGGTTCTGTGAGGTAGAAGATAATGGGGTGGGGAGGATCCTGCAGATGATCAGCTTGGCTGTTTGTGTCTAGTGCAGTCAGGGAGATACTGTGGAACAGGAAAGCAAAACGTTTCGAGCAGTGCCCAGATTGTTTCGTTTATGTTGCTATGAGCCCCTCTGCCTATGGAATCTCAAGCTTTGTAATAAGAAGAGCGTGGGGTTCATTGCCATGGATGGGAGAGTGGGGGAAGTAAGGGATGGAGATGTGAAGGAACAAACAAGTTAGTTGCCCTTTGGTCTGGAAATCATCCCTTTCCTTTGGTATTCAGCTTCAGAGTGGGAGTTGTGAGAGGGAGCCAGCCCAGGAAGGGACCATTCAGACCTTGCTGGAGAGCCTCCAAGCCAGGACCCGGACCCGGACCCATCTAAGCCCACAGGACATGGTGTATCCTTTTGCAAAACACACATCCTTGGTAAAGGACATTGCTAAGCAAGGCGTAGCAGTTGGGCTAGGGGTGATATTTAATCTGTTGTTCCATGCCATCTTCCAGCTAAGACTGAATGAGAGTAAGACTGTATTCAGTACATCTCCACTTGTTGCAGATGCCAGGACCCTCATGCCAAGAACTGGCCATGGGCATCGTGTGGTGAAAAAAATTCTAATTGTGCAGAAAAGGTATTAATGATACTTAGCCCCTCGCTACCTGTGCTGGGAACGGTGTCCTGGTGGGATGATGCTTGTCCATCAGAGACAGCTTGAGGAGTGAGCACAGGACTTGGAGCCAGGAACATCTGATCATGGCCCCGTCACTGACTCCTCCCTAGGACGAGTGATTCACTTAACTTCTCTGCCTGAGTTTTCCCATCTGTTAACCGGTGCTGCTACTCATTTTTCCTTCCTCACAGGGTGACATGGAGATAACTGGATGCTTGTAAAGCACTTTGAAAACAACCACCATTATGCAAGGACTAGGTATTATTGTTAGCCCTTGTTAAAAGGGCAGGCATGTCTTGTGGCATTGTCAAGCATCTCCCCCACCCAGCCTGGGCTAGAAGCAGAGTTGATGGGCACTGCTTGCAATTACAACTAGCTCTTCTCAACCAGAAGGGTCATTTAGCTCAAAGTTGCCATTGTTGGGGGTTGGGAAATAAATGAGAGAGCCTAGAGTATATGCCTAATTAAGTAGCTACTTCTCTCAAAAATTAGCTGCTTTAGCCTGCCTGGCTTTTTTGCACTGCATTGTCTCAGCCCCAGACACTGTCTCTTTTCTTATGCCTGTGCAGGGGACTCTGTCCAAAGTGCTGCTGAAGCTAATGCTGTTGCGAGCCACCTGTAGTGCAGTGATTGTGAGGCATCTCTGTTGCTTCTGACAGTCACATGGGAGTCACCCCTTAAGGATCTATCTTTTAAGTAAAACCCCCACTGGGTGGCTGGCGCCACCCTCAGGATTCCTGCCAGAGTGGTTCCACCATCATCCCATATTGGGAGCAGAGGTTTGCCCCAGAACAAAAGTTCTCAACCTGCACGTATTGATCCCATTCCCCGTGAGGTTCCCTGCAATTGTCTTTTTTGCGGGTAGAGGGGGTAGCACCCTGAGACATCTCTCTTATTCCTTGCCTCTGGGCTGTTGCAACTGGTCTTGCCATGCGAGGGAGGCCCATAAAGCCTTGCACTGTTTTTTACAAAGGATTCTGGATGCATCTGAATAGGAATGGTGATGAATGACTGCATGTGAGGGTCACTGTATGGAAGAGTGAGAATCCTCTAGTTGAAAGCCAGGTTTTTAAGTTTAACATGGTCTGGAAAGCCGTTCCGCTCCCCACAGCCAGAACCCAGTTTTAGGGAAAGGACAGTGTAGTAGCTTCTCAGCAACATGTGTTGAGCACTGCCCAAACAGGAAATTACAACAGCGAGTTGGGTTTTCCTGGCTTGTCCTTCCCTTTGGTTTTCCATTCATGCCATTAACATCAGATGCCTGGGAGGAGTGGCAGTGTCTCTCTCGCACATTGCAGACTGAAACAAGAGGAGGGAGCACGTGGAGCAGAGAAATAAGAAATGGACAGAGAAAAAAACATTCCTACCCTTTTTCCCAGACAGTGGCTTAGAGAGGAGCAATAACAGAAATGGTTGGTAGCTGGTTTTCAAAAGTTATGTGTTTACTGTTGTTGAAAAGCAATCACAAAATAAAATCTTTCATTCCCTCTTTTTTCTATTCATTTGTTAGAAATGGCTTGGCTGAAACCTGCCCTTCCGGTCAGACTTGCATTCATTGGGAGCACACCACAGCACTTCCCAGGTGGTATGTGTGGGGGGAGGGGGTGTCTCAGCCTGTAGCAACACTTAAAATAGATTGAAACAGAAGGGGGAGCTCTCAGCACAGGGACCAGCAAGGAGCATGAGCGCTGCTTACCTAAGCCAGAGCATGGCAGCTCCTCTCTCCTTATAGTGGAGATGGGGGATCTGTGTCACATACAGACACAGGTAACCCCTTTACATTAACCCTGGCTCTGCAGCCTCCTCTCAGAGCCCCTTCCTTCCACTTGACAGACTTGTAGATGCAATGAAATAAATTCCCTACTTCTCTATATTAGACTCACTTCTCCAGAACTGTGGTAGCATCTGAATGTGTCATGGATCATCACTCTCATTATCACGAGCCTCCAGCTACTCCTGCTGGCCACAGCCAAACCTTTTATCTTAATTGCTTGTTCCTGAAACACCTCCAGTGGTATACCATCTATTTTCTTTCCCATTCAAATGCCCTTTTCTCATCCTCAAACACGTTTACAACTGTCGGTGAGGGAAAGGTCCCAGGCAGGTGTTGTGGGAGGAGCTGTGTAGCCCCCAAAGGGGGCCTGCTGGGCAAGCGGATGTAAGGAGGGAGAGGGCGTTTCCCAGGGCTGTTGCTGCAGCCAACCAAAGCCTTTAGGAAGGAGAAGAGAGCAAGTGGTGTTGTTGCTCGCTAGGGCCCACGGTGTGGTGTCCACTGGCCATAGGTGGTCTCCCGTAGCTTCATGCAGTGCGCGGCCCAGCCCCTTTCCTTGTTAGTATAGTGGTGAGTATCCCTGCCTGTCACGCGGGAGACCGGGGTTCGATTCCCCGACGGGGAGAGAGTGCTACCTTTTGAATGGGGAGAAAGAAATGCCTTGCCCGGCCAGCACGTTCCTCATCTCCTCCTTGTATGGCGACTTCCGCTCACACTTCCCATCCTGGTGCTGATTTTCACCTCCAGAGAGACAATTAGCCCGCAAGGCCACCCCTGCCCTAGCGAAACCCTCTACATCGCCTCCAGCCACTGGGCCCAGCTTCAAGACCTGCACGTCGGGGCATGCTTCACAGTCGCAAAGGGAACAAAGAGTCTGGTGGCACCTTAAAGACTAACAGATTTATTTGGGCATAAGCTTTCGTGAGTAAAAACCTCACTTCTTCGGATGCATAGAGTGAAAGCCGCAAAGGGAAATACTCTGGCCAAGGGCATGAGGACAATCGCCTGGCCTAACGTGGTGGCAGCTGGTCAAGGGGTGAGGAAGAGAGAAAAGCGGACAGGCAGCAGGCTGGGCTCCTGTCTTTTTTCCTTTTGTTACGATTTTAACTGTGATAGTCATGGGGAGACTTGAGAAATCATAGAATAGAATAGAATCATAGAATATCACGGTTGGAAGGGACCTCAGGAGGTCATCTAGTCCAACCCCCTGCTCAAAGCAGGACCAATTCTCAACTAAATCATCCCAGCCAGGACTTTGTCAAGCCTGACCTTAAAAACCGCTAAGGAAGGAGATTCCACCACCTCCCTAGGTAACCCATTCCAGTGCTTCACCACCCTCCTAGTGAAAAAGTTTTTCCTAATATCCAACCTAAACCTCCCCCACTGCAACTTGAGACCATTACTCCTTGTTCTGTCGTCTGCTACCACTGAGAACAGTCTAGATCCATCCTCTTTGGAACCCCCTTTCAGGTAGTTGAAAGCAGCTATCAAATCCCCACTCATTCTTCTCTTCTGCAGACTAAACAATCCCAGTTCCCTTAGCCTCTCCTCATAAGTCATGTGCTCCAGCCCCCTAGTCATTTTTGTTGCCCTCCGCTGGACTCTTTCCAATTTTTCCACATCCTTCTTGTAGTGTGGGGCCCTAAACTGGACACAGTACTCCAGATGAGACCTCACCAATGTCGAATAGAGGGGAATGATCACGTCCCTCGATCTGCTGGCAGTGCCCCTACTTATACAGCCCAAAATGCCGTTAGCCTTCTTGGCATCAAGAGCACACTGTTGACTCATATCCAGCTTCTCATCCACTGTAACCCCTAGGTCCTTTTCTGCAGAACTGCTTCCTAGCCATTTGATCCCTAGTCTGTAACAGTGAATGGGATTCTTCCGTCCTAAGTGCAGGACTCTGCACTTGTTCTTGTTGAACCTCATCAGATTTCTTTTGGTCCAATCCTCTAATTTGTCTAGGTCCCTCTGTATCCTACCCCTACCCTCCAGCGTATCTACCACTCCTCCCAGTCTATCTACTCCTCCTCCCTCCTCCCATCTGCAAACTTGCTGAGAGTGCAGTGCACGCCATCCTCCAAATCATTAATGAAGATATTGAACAAAACTGGCCCCAGGACTGACCCTTGGGGCACTCCGCTTGAAACCAGCTGCCAACTACACATGGAGCCATTGATCACTACCCGTTGAGCCTGACAATCTAGCCAGCTTTCTATCCACCTTATAGTCCATTCATCCAGCCCATACTTCTTTAACTTGCCGGTAAGAATACTGTGGGAGACCGTATCAAAAGCTTTGCTAAAATCAAGGAATAACACATCCACCGCTTTCCTCTCATCCACAGACCCAGTTATCTCCTCATAGAAGGCAATTAAGTTAGTCAGGCATGACTTGCCCTTGGTGAATCCATGCTGACTGTTCGTGATCACTTTCTTCTCCTCTAAGTGCTTTAGAATTGATTCCTTGAGGACCTGCTCCATGATTTTTCCAAGGACTGAGGTGAGGCTGACTGGCCTATAGTTCCCTGGATCCTCCCTCTTCCCTTTTTTTTTAAAGATGGGCACTATATTAGCCTTTTTCCAGTCATCCGGGACCTCCCCTGATCGCCAAATAGCTGTGGCCATAGGTGAGGTCAGCGGCTGCCCCGAGAGCGCAGAAGTGGGCTGTTCCCACTTGGCTGCAGTGTCACCTGGCGGCTGGCCGTGATCATCTAGTGGTCAGTAATCTGCACTGTGGCCGCAGCAACCTGCCTTCGAATGCGAGTGGCGTCTTTGCTTTTTGGTGGGGGATCTCCTGATGCATGCCCAGTGGCTCAGCCCGATCGTGTCCATTTGCAAAGAGAGCCAGCAGCTGGTGCCTAGTTGCTGCTTGGTAAAGGAACGTCAATGAGGTAAATCCATCAGAAAAAGAGTAACGGGGATGAGTAACAGGAAGTTTTCCTGGGCGCCAATGTCCGGAAGCAGCGTATTCCATCCTGGAAAGGGCTGAGTTTGGAATGTGTGGCCACTGCGTGTTGAAGGGGAGGATCTTGCGGGCCTGAGAAGCTACGGCCCTGAACAGGGGCTTCTAAAGCCAAAGGAAGCTTGGTTGAGTTTGTGATGGCATGAGTTTGAGGAGCATGTGAAGTGTAGAAGGGGGAGGGTGGAATGAAAGGGTTGTGAGAGGAAGAAGGTGCTGAGCAGCCCGTTGGTGACGGAAAGGTCCCAGGCAGGTGTTGTGGGAGGAGCTGTGTAGCCCCCACATATGGCTTGTTGAGAGACTTTTCCCTGCAGCGGGATGGGGTCTAGAGATGGGAGGTGCATCATGGCTGTTGCTGTCCTGGGGTACCCGTGGGCCAGGCCGGGGTGGCTCCAAGCTTCAGCTGGTCCTGGTCTCCTTTGGTCGTGGGCAGGGGGGCTTTTGATCCTCCAGCCAGTTTTGGGCTCCTCTGGCCGAGAGGGGGGTGCATGGAACTCCTCCAGGCAGAAGGGGACTTGTGGTCCTGGCCGTGGGGAAGGGAAGGGGGTCTCGGGAGTTCTGCTGTGGAAGGGGAAGTGCAGGTGGAATAGGCAGATGGGGCTAGCCTCCCCTAAGGTGGGCTCCACCTCCCGCCTATGGTGCTCCTCTTCTCTCACTGACTGACTTTCCTTCTTATCTCTCTGTAAAATAGAACTATCTCCAGACTCACCTCTTCCGTGGTGACCTCACCCAGTAACCCAACAAGCACTTTTTCCCAATCATGGTCCTTAATATTGGTGGCCCATTAGCTCTTTTCTCACTGACTCTCAAGTACCTACCTAGCTCTTCTTTTTGTAATATATCCACAGCCATAACTTTTCTAGGTTGGGATATATTAGTGTGACTGTGGCATTATATTACATATATACTGTGCTTTTTAAAACAGTGATTGAGTGAAATTATATGATTTTCAGAACAAAAAGTCAGATACAACTTCCTTTGTTTTTCTGCTGGGTAGTCCTCTTTCTTTAGCAGATCTTTTCTGCATCCCATCTATTTCAATTTGCTTGTCGCACTCAGAGGTCTTGTGTACAAAAGTTTCTTTCTAGAAAAGTTCCCCATTAGTGCTGAACGTTGGTTCAGCTTCACTGGGGTTAGCTGAGCTGGGTAGACTGCTGCAGACATTTAACTGTGGATCATGTCTTCCTACCCAGAACAGATCTAAATAACATGGTGTTACAAGTGCCTACAGTGGGACTCCCAATGTTGCTAACAGTAAGACCAATGACAGTTGCCCCATGGTGGATGGTGTTTCTTTGGGGTCTGCCATCTAAGTACTGGCCCTGCTTAGCTGATGGATCACAGCACTTGGTGGTGCAGCTGCAGGCGTTCACACTTTAAGGACTTAATCCTGCAAACATTTATGCAGATGAAGTGACCCAGTTTTATCCATGTGAGCAGTCTTACTGACCTCAGTGGAAACACTGGAATGAGCAAAGCCATATATGCAAGCACTGGCCTGAGCTAGCCTTTTGCCTGTGCATATTTAACACTTTAAATCTACACATTTTATTTTGAAGGTTATCTTTTCATTTTCGTCATTTAGTTTTGATCCATTTCCACTCCATGTTCTGTATGATTCATAGATTCATAGATTCTAGGACTGGAAGGGACCTCGAGAGGTCATCGAGTCCAGTCCCCTGCCCTCATGACAGGACCAAATACTGTCTAGACCATCCCTGATAGACATTTATCTAACCTACTCTTAAATATCTCCAGAGATGGAGATTCCACAACCTCCCTAGGCAATTTATTCCAGTGTTTAACCACCCTGGCAGTCAGGAACTTTTTCCTAATGTCCAACCTAAACTTCCCTTGCTGCAGTTTAAGCCCATTGCTTCTTGTTCTATCCTTAGAGACTAAGGTGAACAAGTTTTCTCCCTCCTCCTTATGACCTTTTAAATACATGAAAACTGCTATCATGTCCCCTCTCAGTCTTCTCTTTTTCAAACAAAACAAACCCAATTCTTTCAGCCTTCCTTCATAGGTCATGTCCTCAAGACCTTTAATCATCCTTGTTGCTCTTCTCTGGACCCTCTCCAATTTCTCCACATCTTTCTTGAAATGCGGTGCCCAGAACTGGACACAATACTCCAGTTGAGGCCTAACCAGCGCAGAGTAGAGCCGAAGAATGACTTCTCGTATCTTGCTCACAACATACCTGTTAATACATCCCAGAATCACATTTGCTTTTTTTTGCAACAGCATCACACTGTTGACTCATATTTAGCTTGTGGTCTACTATAACCCCTAGATCCCTTTCTGCCGTACTCCTTCCTATACAGTCTCTTCCCATTCTGTATGTGTGAAACTGAATTTTCCTTCCTAAGTGGAGCACTTTGCATTTGTCTTTGTTAAACTTCATCCTGTTTACCTCAGACCATTTCTCCAATTTGTCCAGATCATTTTGAATTATGACCCTGTCCTCCAAAGCAGTTGCAATCCCTCCCAGTTTGGTATCATCTGCAAACTTAATAAGCGTACTTTCTATGCCAATATCTAAGTCGTTAATGAAGATATTGAACAGAGCCAGTCCCAAAACAGACCCCTGCGGAACCCCACTTGTTATGCCTTTCCAGCAGGATTGGGAACCATTAGTAACAACTCTCTGAGTACAGTTATCCAGCCAGTTATGCACCCACCTTATAGTAGACCCATCTAAATTGTATTTGCCTAGTTTATCGATAAGAATATCATGCAAGACCGTATCAAATGCCTTACTAAAGTCTAGGTATACCACATCCACAGCTTCTCCCTTATCCACAAGACTCGTTATTCCTATCAAAGAAAGCTATCAGATTGGTTGACACGATTTGTTCTTTACAAATCCATGCTGGCTATTCCCTATCACCTTACCACCTTCCAAGTGTTTGCAGATGATTTCCTTAATTACTTGCTCCATTATCTTCCCTGGCACAGAAGTTAAACTAACTGGTCTGTACTTTCCTGGGTTGTTTTTATTTCCCTTTTTATAGATGGGCACTATATTTGCCCTTTTCCAGTCTTCTGGAATCTCTCCCGTCTCCCATGATTTTCCAAAGATAATAGCTAGAGGCTCAGATACCTCCTCTATTAGCTTCTTGAGTATTCTAGGATGCATTTCATCAGGCCCTGGTGACTTGCAGGCATCTAATTTTTCTAAGTGAAAAAGTGTTCTTTTTTTATTTTATCTGCTAAACCTCCCCCCTTCCCATTAGCATTCACTATGTTAGGCATTCCTTCAGACTTCTCAGTGAAGACCGAAACAAAGAAGTCATTAAGCATCTCCGCCATTTCCAAGTTTCCTGTTACTGTTTCTCCCTCTTCACTGAGCAGTGGGCCTACCCTGTCTTTGGTCTTCCTCTTGCTTCTAATGTATTGATAAAAAGTCTTCTTGTTTCCCTTTATTCCCATAGCTAGTTTGAGCTCTTTTTGTGCCTTTGCCTTTCTAATCTTGCCCCTGCATTCCTGTGTTGTTTGCCTATATTCATCCTTTGTAATCTGTCCTAGTTTCCATTTTTTATATGAGTCCTTTTTATTTTTTAGATTATGCAAGATCTCATGGTTAAGCCAAGGTGTTTTTTTGCCACATTTTCTATATTTCCTAATCAGTGGAATAGCTTGCTTTTGGGCCCTTAATAGTGTCCCTTAGAAAAACTGCCAACTCTCCTCAGTTGTTTTTCCCCTCAGTCTTGATTCCCATGGGACCTTACCTATCAGCTCTCTGAGCTTACCCAAATCTGCCTTCCTGAAATCCATTGTCTCTATTTTGTTGTACTCCCTTCTACCCTTCCTTAGAATTGCAAACTCTATGATTTCATGATCACTTTCATCCAAGTTGCCTTCTACTTTCAAATTCTCAATGAGTTCCTCCCTATTTGTCTAGAACAGCTTCCCCCCAGTAGCTTTTTCAACCTTCTGAAATAAAAAGTTGTTTGCAATGCAGTCCAAGAACTTACTGGATAGTCTGTGCCCCGCTGTGTTATTTTCCCAACATATATTTGGATAGTTGAAGTCCCCCATCACCACCAAATCTTGGGCTTTGGATGATTTTGTTAGTTGTTTAAAAAAAGCCTCACCCACCTCTTCCACCTGTTTAGGTGGCCTGTAGTAGACTGCTAGCATGACATCACCCTTGTTTTTTACCCCTTTTAGCCTAACCCAGAGACTCTCAACACTTCCATCTCCTATGTCCATCTCCACCTCAGTCCAAGTGTGTACATTTTTAATATATAAGGCAACACCTCCTCCCTTTTTCCCCTATCCTTCCTGAGCAAGCTGTACCCATCCACACCAACATTCCAATCGTGTATTATCCCATCAAGTTTCAGTGATGCCAACAATGTCATAGTTGTATTAGCACTTCCACTTCTTCCTGCTTATTATCCATACTTCTCGCATTTGTATATAGATACTGGTTCGATCTTGCTTCAAAGATATTTTGTTTTTTAAAAAATCCTCTTAGTTGTCACCTTACATTTCTAGGGTCTTTCTGCCTGAAGGCTCCAAAAGATTTTACAGAGTGAATATACAGCAAATACTCCTCTGCCCCCAAAATGCAGCCCTTGCTGGTCTGGCATCCTACAGCGCATCTGTGTTAGTGAGATTACCGTGTATGGCTGTGCTAGGGTGACTCAACAAGAAGTGTGAAAAATCAAGAGGGGACGCTAATAGGGTCCTATACAGTGCTTAATTTGTGCTGAGGCAGCCATGGCACCTCTCGGCTTTGCAGTTCAGAGCCCCAGCACCTCTGGGTTTGCCCAGTCAATTAAAGTAAAAAAACTGCTTGAGCCCCTGCACCTCTTTCATTACAAATTAAGCACTGATCCTATATAAGACAAAGCCCCTATCATCGGGATGGTCCTTTTAAAATCGGGACACCTAGTCTGTCTCTCTGTGTGTGTGACACCAAATTGTGGACCAGATTCAGTGGCCTGTGTTGTCACCAGGTGGAAGTCCAGAAGGCGATTGGAATCACGGTGTGCTCAGAGAACAATATGATCGTAGCTGTGCAGTGAAACCGGGCCAAGACAGCAGCCTGCCCTGGTAACCCGCTGCTCCGCCGCGGCTGAGCCCGAGCGCCCTGCACCGGCCCGGCTCGTGGGGCCGGCGGCGGGCTCAGGAAGTGACATCGCCGAGCGGTGCATGCTGGATCGTTCTCCGCACGGCCGGCCCGCACAGCCCGCTCCCGGGCAGGAGAAGAGCGGCGGCGGCATGACAGCCCGGTGCCAGTGAGCGGCGGCCCCGCAGGCTGGAGCCTCCCCGGCGGCAGGTGAGGGCGCGGGGCGGGGGAGGCGCTGCTCGGCCGGCGCGCAGCAGGTGCGATCGCGGCGCAGCCCGGTCCCGGGGGAGCGCGGGCTGAGCGCTGCCCGCACGTGCCGGGCGCGGGGCCAGCTGCTGCCCGCTGCGGGCTGCTCAGCCCCGGCCGGCGGGGAGAGAGACCGGCTCGGCACAGCGGCCAGGCCTGCAGGGTGCAGTGGCACCAGCCCCCAGCGCCGGGGAGGCTCGTTGCTCTCTCGTGGGCTTGGAACGTGGCTTTCTGCTGTAGCCCGCCCTCCTGGCGCTGAGCTGCCCTGGGGCCCTGCGCCAGCCCCGCAGCGCCTCTCTGACTGAAATCTCCTGGTTAACAAGCCTGGCTTGTTCTTCATGGCTAGGCACAGAGCGGTTAACGGAGAGGAGGGGGTGGATTGCTGGAGAATGATGGTAGCCTAACTTCAGGCTGGCCACAAGCCATACCCACCCTACTAGACTAGGCAATGCAGAGGACCTGTCCTGTGCAGGGAGCTATTTTGAGATCAAGCTAATAAAATGCAAGCAAATAACTGGGCTGGATGGTCTTTTCCATGTCACTTAGAGCATCTTCCATTAAAGTATCTCAGAGTGCTTTATAGACCAGCCTCACAACACCCTGTGAGGTAGCTGTGTTGTTATGCCCATTTTACAGATGGGTAAACTGCAGTACAGCTAAGTTGAGTGCCCCCCCCGCCTCCCATGGTCATGCAGGCCATGAGTCATAGGCAGAGCTAGGCATAGATCTAGTGCTTAATTTTGTAATGAAAGAGGTTTTGGGCTCAAACAATTAGGTGCCAGGGCTCAAGAAATTTTTTTTACTTTCATAACTGACGGGGCAAGCCCAGAGGTGCTGGGTCTATGAACTGCCAAGCCTAGAGGCGCTGGTGCTCATCCATGATGCAAATTAAGCACTGCATAGATCCTCTTTGTCTTTCAGTTCCTTGCTCACACTACTAGCAATACTTAATTGAGGAGTCTGGCTGGTACCTGGTACGGTTTTGTTCCTGCCTAAGAGGGTAACTTTCTGATTAGATGTTAGTCTGATATGTTGTGTGCAAAAAATGGTGTCCTATTTATAACTATGGAAAGGATTGTGATATTAGATCAGCCCAATGACCTTGCTGATCTATTATCCTGTGTTTCTGATAGCGGCCAAATCTAGATGTTTCAGATGAAGGCTTAAACTCCCCATAATGCCTCTGACTTTGCATTATTATACCACAAAGGAGGAAGCTTGTTTCTGACCTCATACACCTCTCTCTTAAAGTCTGCTTCTCTGCATCTCTCAGGAGCAGAGGAGTGCAAGAAAAAGACATGAGGGACTGAAGGCCACCAGACCTTCTTCCCCCCCTGTCCATGGCACCTATGGCCTCTGGTATAGGCTACGCCTGCTAGACTCCAACAGATGATCTCTGCTGAATGCCCCATAGAAACGTGGAATTCACAGGGTTGTTTGTGATGCTTTAATTAATGTCTATAAATCACTTTGATCTTTCCTGCAGTTACTCTTCGATGTATCCCAATAGATAATCCCTCTGACATGATTAGGAGAGGTAATTTTCTTTTCCCTTTTTCCAGTGTTGGAAGCATGTCACTTTTATAAAAGACTCTGTTGCTGTCAAAAACACTGACATTTTCTGTAATTGGATCTCTCCTTCACACCCACCCACACATGGCACCTATCCTCATATCATCTATGTGCTGGACAACAATTACAGGGAGTATGCACATTCCATAAAGGGGCTCTCTCCTCTGTCACATCATGGTCTCATTTTCCCCCTCCCCCTCTACTCTTATGCTCCTATTCTAGTCATTAAAAAGCAGTCCTTAAAAAGGACAGATACCTTTCAAGATTTTTCACAGCCTGCATTGAGACAGAATTATGTCCTACTTGTGTGATGCTTGCTGTTCTGTAATTGATGTGTGGATGACAATCAGATGGCTGGGTTTTTCAGAAAACTGCTGGGGAAATGAGAGCTAATCCAATTTCCACACCATTACCACCTTGTGTGATAAAGACTGGCTCCCGCCGTGCTTAAAGGGAAGCTCCATGGGTTACCTGTACCACACATGAGCCTTTTAAGGTGCTGCTGATTTCCCTCAAGTGAACACAAGCCACTAAAATTAAATATGCTGGGGCCGGATCCATAGCTGGCGTAAATCATGGTTGCTCCATTGACTTCAATAGGAGTGATGCCAATTAACACCATGTGATGATCTGCCCCAGAATATTTAATCTATCTAATCTGCATTTTAAGGGACCATTGAGGTCCATTGTATTTAATTATTCCATACCTGTGTTACTAATAATATCTTGCACTGTTCAGATGTAAAGAAGTGAGAATATCTTGTATAGTTTCCACCACTGATGCTGTTTTGTTTTTTATACATTTCGTTAGCTCGGACAAGGCACCTAAATCGATCCATTTCACTAAAGAGGTCTGTGGTTAAAGCAGAGGGCTAGCCAGAGACTTCTGACGATTCCATTCACTGCTTTGCAACAGACTCTCTGTAGACCTGGGGCGAGTGACTTAATTTCTCTGCCCAGTTCCTTATATGTGTGTGTATTTTAAATTCAAGTGGGAATAATGATACATCTCTACCTCCTGGGGTTGTTGTGAGAATAAATCCCTAACTGCTTGTGAGGAGCTCAGATACCAAGGTGACACGAATCCGGAAGATGTAGGTAGATTGCAGATTTTCTTCTCATGCACTAGCCAGATGCTGTGGATTTTGAGTTACCGCAGGAGAATATTTACAGCTTTCTGCCCCCCTCTAATTGAATTGAAAATGGTAACCATTCTTAAAGCCAGGCTATTCATAGTGGCTTTTTAAACAATCTAAATTGGGAGATTCAGGCGACCAATTCAGACAAATGGATTTTCTGCTGAACCAACCAGCTGGACAGAGCTGGCAGAGAATATTAGTGGCAACTGCTTCCCATCTGGAACAACATAGGCCTTTGCTTCCCAACCTTCTCTCTGCCTGAGGTTGTGGCAACAACTCTGCGTCAGCAAAGATTGTTTCAGTGGGAGGTGGGGAATGTGTGTTTCAAATTTCTCCCTCTCATATGATCCCTAAGATGGTGAAGAGTGAGGCAAAGATTCCAACTTCCAAGGGGAATTTTTTCCTAGAGAAAACACAGAAGAGCATCACCTGAAAATTTCCACCCCAAGCCCTGTAAACCAGTGGCCTGGTCTGGGTGGGAAACATGTCCACAGAATTCTAACCGACTTGAAACGCAGGTTAGCTAATGTGATTGTAAAGCCCCTTGGAACTGCCGTGTGAATCATGCTACAGGTGGCCTAAACCATTTTCAGAGCCTGCTGAAGATGGTGGCTCAGTACAAATGGTCCAGATGACCTGGAGCCTGGTTTACAATACAGCTCCATAGATTCCAAGGCCGGAAGGGACCATTGTGATCATCTAGTCTGACCTCATGTATAAGACAGGCCATAAAAATTCTCCAAAACAATTCCTAGAGCAGATCTTTTAGAAAAGCATAAGATCTTTCTTGATTTAAGATGACCAGTGGTGAAGAATCCATCACAACCCTTGTGTAATGGGGTCAGCACCTACCTCTCATGAGCACCCCCCGTGGTTGACTGTGTCCGCAGTCTTTAAACCAATCCCAACTCTGCCATTAGGCCATACCCCCAGGGCTTCTTCCCTGGAGGCAATGGTTTTGCCGTCTTAGTCTGTTTTGGCCTCTTGAGAGTTCAGTCCCCTTCTGGTGGTTTACTGATATCCAATTGTAGGCCCTTCCCCAGTGGCCTGTGGCGGGAGAGCAGCCTTCACCAATGCCTTACCCTTAGTTCAGGGCTCTTCTAAGCTCAGGACCAGTAGTCAGCCAGGAGCTCTTCCTTGCTTCCCCAGCCCCTATTAGCACTGGGCTGTCCATTGTGCTGCAGTTCCCTCAGTCATCCACACTCCTCCAACTCTAGCAAGGAACTACTCTGTCTCTGGCTGCTCTGTAGCAGCTTTTTCTAGGGCCCTCCTGGGCCCTGATTGGCTGCTTCCCCTGCAGCCACTCTAGCCTGCTTTGAGGACCTCTCCACTGGTCCTTACCTGGGACAAGTGTGGCAAGACCCTGAGACCTCTAGCTGGGGGCCTCTGGGCCTAGTCCACCCCGTCACATCTTGGTAAATTGTTCCAATGGTTAATTACTCTCACTGTTAAAAATTTACACCTTATTTCCAGCCTGAATTTGTCTCACTTCAGCTTCCAGCCATTGGATTGTTTTACACTTTTCTCTGTTAGACAGAAGAGCCTATTATTAAATATTTCCCCCCCATATAGGTACTTATAGATTGCAATCAAGTCATCCCGTAACCTTCTCTTTCTTAAGCTAAATAGATAGACTCAATCACTATATAAGATATGTTTTCTAATCCTTTAATAATTCTCGTGGCTCTTCTCAGAACCCTCTCCAATTTATCAACATAAAATTGAATTGTGAACGCCAAAACTGGACACAGTATTCCAGCAGCGGTCGCACCAGTGCCAAATATCAGAGGTAATATAACCTCTCCATTTCAAATCGAGATTCCCCAGTTTATGCATCCTGGATCGCATTAACTCTTTTGGCCTCAGCATCATACTGGGAGGTGATGCTCAGTTGATTATCCACCATGATACCCAAATCTTTTTCAGAGTCACTGCTTCCCAGGATAGAGTCCCCCATCATACAAAAAAAAGAAGAACAGGAGTACTTGTGGCACCTTAGAGACTAACAAATTTATTAGAGCATAAGCTTTCGTGGACTACAGCCCACTTCTTCGGATGCATATATATATGAAAGCTTATGCTCTAATAAATTTGTTAGTCTCTAAGGTGCCACAAGTACTCCTGTTCTTCTTTTTGCAGATACAGACTAACACGGCTGTTACTCTGGAACCCCATCATACAGTTTACCAAGCAATCCAGATTGCTCTGTATCAGTGACCTGTCCTCTTCATTATTTACCACTCCCTCGATTTTTGTGTTATCTGCAAATTTTGTCAGTGATGATTTTATGTCGTCTCGCAGGTCACTTATAAAAATGTTCAATAGCATAGAGCCAAGAACTGATCTCCACAAATGCCTACTAGAAACACATCTTCTCAGTGATGATTCCCCATTTACAGTTATATTTTGAGACTCATCGATTAGCCAGCTTTTAATCCATTGAATGTTTGCCATGTTAATTTTATATTCTAGTTTTTCTTCAAAATGCCACACGGTATTAAGTCAAAACTTTATAAAAGTCTAAGTATACTACAGACAATCCAGGAAGTTTTTGGAAAGTGTAGGGGACAATTTCCTGGTGCAAGTGCTGGAGGAACCAACTAGGGGCAGAGCCCTTCTTGACCTGCTGCTCACAAACCAGGAAGAATTAGTAGGGGAAGCAAAAGTGGATGGGAACCTGGGAGGCAGTGACCATGAGATGGTCGAGTTCAGGATCCTGAGACAAGGAAGAAAGGAAAGCAGCAGAATACGGACCCTGGACTTCAGAAAAGTAGACTTTGACTCCCTCAGGGAATTGATGGGCAGGATCCCCTGGGAGAATAACATGAGGGGGAAAGGAGTCCAGGAGAGCTGGCTGTATTTTAAAGAATCCTTATTGAGGTTGCAGGAAAAAACCATCCCAATGTGTAGAAAGAATAGTAAATATGGCAGGCGACCAGCTTGGCTTAACAGTGAAATCCTTGCTGATCTTAAACGCAAAAAAAGAAGCTTACAAGAAGTGGAAGGTTGGACAAATGACCAGGGATGAGTATGAAAATATTGCTCAGGCATGCAGGAGTGAAATCAGGAAGGCCAAATTGCACTTGGAGTTGCAGCTAGCAAGAGACGTTAAGAGTAACAAGAAGGGTTTCTTCAGGTATATTAGCAACAAGAAGAAAGTCAAGGAAAGTGTGGGCCCCTTACTGAATGAGGGAGGCAACCTAGTGATAGAGGATGTGGAAAAAGCTAACGTACTCAATAATTTTTTTGCCTCTGTCTTCACGAACAAGGTCAACTCCCAGACTGCTGCACTGGGCAGCACAGTATGGGGAGAAGGTGACCAGCCCTCTGTGGAGAAAGAAGTGGTTCGGGACTATTTAGAAAAACTGGACAAGCATAAGTCCATGGGGCCGGATGTGCTGCATCCGAGGGTGCTAAAGGAGTTGGCGGATGTGATTGCAGAGCCATTGGCCATTATCTTTGAAAACTCATGGCGATTGGGGGAGGTCCCGGATGACTGGAAAAAGGCTAATGTAGTGCCCATCTTTAAAAAAGGGAAGAAGGAGGATCCGGGGAACTACAGGCCAGTCAGCTTCACCTCAGTCCCTGGAAAAATCATGGAGCAGGTCCTCGAGGAATCAATTTTGAAGCCCTTAGAGGAGAGGAAAGTGATCAGGAACAGTGAGCATGGATTCACCAAGGGCAAGTCATGCCTGACTAACCTAATTGCCTTCTATGAGGAGATAACTGGGTCTGTGGATGAGGGGAAAGCAGTGGATGTGTTATTCCTTGACTTCAGCAAAGCTTTTGATACGGTCTCCCACAGTATTCTTGCTCGCAAGTTAAAGAAGTATGGGCTGGATGAATGGACTATAAGGTGGATAGAAAGCTGGGTAGATCGTCGGGCTCAACGGGTAGTGATCAATGGCTCCATGTCTAGTTGGCAGCTGGTTTCAAGCGGAGAGCCCTAAGGGTCGGTCCTGGGGCTGGTTTTGTTCGATATCTTCATTAATGATCTGCAGGATGGCGTGGACTGCCCTCTCGGCAAGTTTGCAGATGACACTAAACTGGGAGGAGTGGTAGATATGCTGGAGGGTAGGGATAGGATACAGAGGGACCTAGACAAATTAATGGGTTGGACCAAAAGAAACCTGATGAGGTTCAACAAGGACAAGTGCAGAGTCCTGCACTTAGGACGGAAGAATCCCATTCACTGTTACAGACTAGGGACCGAATGGCTAGGAAGCAGTTCTGCAGAAAAGGACCTAGGGGTTACAGTGGACGAGAAGCTGGATATGAGTCAACAGTGTGCCCTTGTTGCCAAGAAGGCTAACGGCATTTTGGGCTGTATAAGTAGGGGCATTGCCAGCAGATCGAAGGATGTGATCATTCCCCTCTATTTGACATTGGTGAGGCCTCATCTGGAGTACTGCGTCCAGTTTTGGGCCCCATACTACAAGAAGGATGTGGAAAAATTGGAAAGAGTCCAGCGGAGGGCAACAAAAGTGATTAGGGGGCTGGAGCACATGACTTATGAGGAGAGGCTGAGGGAACTGGGATTGTTTAGTCTGCAGAAGAGAAGAATGAGGCAGGATTTGATAGTTGCTTTCAACTACCTTAAAGGGGGTTTCAAAGAGGATGGATCTAGACTGTTCGCAGTAGTACCTGATGACAGAACAAGGAGTAATGGTCTCAAGTTGCAGTGGGGGCGGTTTAGGTTGGATATTAGGAAAAACTTTTTCACTAGGAGGGTGGTGAAGCACTGGAATGCCTAGGGAGGTGGTGGAATCTCCTTCCTTAGAGGTTTTTAAGGCCCGGCTTGACAAAGCCCTGGCTGGGATGATTTAGTTGGGAATTGGTCCTGCTTTGAGCAGGGGGTTGGACTAGATGACCTCCTGAGGTCCCTTCCAACCCTGATATTCTATGATTCTATATCAACACTATTTTAATCTTTATCAACCCAATTTGTAATCTCATCAAAAAAGATATCAAGTTAGTTTGACAGGATCTATTTTCCATAAACCTGTGTTGATTGTCATTAATAATATTGCCCTCCTTTAATTCTTTGAGTCCTGAATCAGCTGCTCCATTATCTTGCCTGGATCGATGTCAGAAAGACAGATCTATAATTACTTCAGTCATCCTGTTTACCCTTTTAAAATATTGGCACATTAGCTTTCTTCCAGTCTTCTGGAACTTCCCCAGTATTCCAAGGCTTATTGGAAAAATCAACATTAACCAGTGAGGTCCGCAACCAGCTCTTTTAAAACTGTTGGATGTAAGTTATCTAGACCTGCTGATATAAAAATGTTTAACATTAGTAACTGCTGTTTAACATCCGCCTGAGATACTAGTGGAAAGGAAATAGTGTTATCATCACCATGATCTGCTTTTTTCCCAAATACAGAACAGAAATATTTATTGAAGACTTCTGCCTTTTCTGCAGTGTTATTGATGATTCTACCAATTTCATCTAGTAATGGACAAATAGCATTATTAGGATTCTTTTTGTTCCTAATATATTTTTAAAACTCCTTATTGTCCTCAACTCTACATAGAGTTCTCTTTGTGTCACTTTGCTTCCTTATCAATTTTCTACAATTCCTAGCTTATGATTTATATTAATTATTATGCAACTTCCTTTTTCTTCCATTTGTTATCTATTTTTTTTATAGCTGCTTTCACTTCCCCTCTAAACCAGGTCGATTTTTTTAACTCATACGGCCTTCCTCCTCAATTGTGGCTTTTTGGGCATCTAGTAAAGTATTCTTAAACAATTCCCAATTATCATTCAAATTTTTCTGATTAAATTCTTCCTCTCAGCTGATTTGGTTCATAACAAAGTTTTCAGCTTTGTGAAATTGGCCACTTTTAATATTGATTTAGTGAACCAATTTTAGAACCTGTTAGAATTTGGGGGGGTAAATTTCCCAGCATAGAACAGACATGTGTGTGCACGTCAGTCAGACAGATTTAACGGGGTTTATTAGGCTGGAAACGCAAATGCAAAGACTTAAGCCATCTAACATATGGGACTAGTGTTCTTTAAACAACAGCTCTTTATGCGGTAGTGTTAAAGGTCAGAAGTCCATTGGGAGCATTCAGGAGCAAGAAGACCTGCTGGCAAATGGGAGCATTGCTCACCCTCTTGTTAAGGGCAGTGAGCAGCTCCAGCTTTCGTCAGCTTCTCTGACGCTATGGGCTGGTCCACACTAACCCCCCACTTCGAACTAAGATACGCAACTTCAGCTACGTGAATAACGTAGCTGAAGTCGAAGTATCTTAGTTCGAACTTACCGCGGGTCCACACGCGGCAGGCAGGCTCCCCCGTCGACTCCGTGTACTCCTCTCGCGGAGCAGGAGTACCGGCGTCGACGGCAAGCACTTCCGGGATCGATCCCAGAAGATCGATTGCTTACCGCCAGACCCGGAGGTAAGTATAGACGGACCCTAAGAAATGTAACCATGTCTCAGCGCAGTTGTTGGCAGGCTTGTTAGCCAACCTGGGGCTGAATGCATGTAGACAAGTCAGCCCCGGGTCAGTGAATGTGATGGCTGACAGCCATGTTCAGACACAGTTACCTTTTGCACTGGAGACCTGCCCAAATGCTCTGACTCCTCTGAGGCTCTCGTGTGATTTTGCTTCTCTGGGCAGGCGAAATGAGGGTCTCTGCTACAGGATGAGCAGGACTTCAACCTACTTGTGCAAGTGACCTCCCCGTTGTCAGTGCTGCTCCCTAGTCCTGGCTGATTCACTTATCTGAACCAGGAGGGTCTAGTCTGGGTGGATCTGTGCTTTTTGTAGTCTCATCTTCACAGGAGAATTGAACCTGAGCAGGTGGGATCACAGCAGTGTGAGCTGTAACTGTGCAATATGTCCCACTAGCCTCCTGTTTCACTGGATCAGTGTGATGAGGCTGGGCAATTTGGCCTCTGGCTCCCTGTTTCTCTTCCCCCCACCTTGTTTCTCCCCTCAGGTAGCTGATGAGTTGCTCCCAGTCCCCATCAACTCCTCTGTTACCTATGTGTGCATCTGCTTACATCTCTCCGCGGCAGTGCTGCCCGTCTGTTGGTTCAGCACTGATGGCTCTCCACTGCCCCAGAGGGGGCTGCTGCACACTCTATATCCCTGTTCTCCCTTCAGCCAGCCAGTGTCTCTTCATACTGTGCCCCACTTAAAAGGAGTCTGTGGTTTTGGAGACCCTTGTGAGGAAACAGTCACCACAGATTCTGCCCAAGACTTCTCAGCAGCAGGAGAAGGAGGGCCCAGCCGAGCCACCTTGGGCAGCAGAACAAGGCAGTTACAGGCAGGAATTCTTCCCATCCCCTTTCCAGAGAGCTGCTGGCAGCCTGGTCATTCACTGTACAGTCTGGGCTGGAAGCTCCCAATGGACTGACTAGTTGACTCCAGCTGCCACAGACCTTTCCACCCAGATCCCTCTGACATATCAGCCATGGTCAGTCTGCTCCTTATGGCTGTAGCATCACACGGGAGCAGACAAGGATGTTGCTAAGGACACACACACAGAGTCGCACACAAACAGGTGTCTGAATCCCAAGTGACAGCTGATGATCTTTCAGTCCACAGGCTGTTCCTTTTCCTTCGATCCAAAACCCTTAAGGAGAATCACCGAAATTCAGCAGCTGCCTCTGGCGTGGTGGAATTTGCGTCTACTTATCCCAGCTCTGTTTTGGCCCTCGCTCTCATTTGCAGGAGGCTCTGCAAACACTCTGTTTGAGCCCATAGCTTTGATCTCCACTGTAAATTTTTCACAAGGACTAGGCTCTTTGTTGTGTATTGTGCAGTATTGTGCCTAAAGCAGTGCATCTACTTTTCACTGGGACCAGAACATTTCTCCTTGCAGCCTTTGCTCAGCTCCTGAATTGGAGAGGGCCCATGACGTTCTCAGGATTTGAAAAAAGCACCTTACATTTTATAATACTGGATGTGATCACTTTGATACTTTAGCTCCTGCAGGTGCTGCCCTTGGCCATAGAGGTCTCAGAAACATAGCAAAAAGCATGCATTTGATTGCAGCCTTCAGTTTGTCTGCTCTGTAACTCTCCCTCATGCTGCGCTCAGCGTCTCTGAACCTGGTAGTCTGGCGTGGTGGGACTCTGACTCCTATGGGAGAGAGGTTTACCCAATGATTCATGTTCTGGGATTTGCAGCTACCAGTGCAGATCCCCTGTTTCAGTTGGACAAATTACCTATTCAGAAAGAATTGACTTGCAGTGTTTGTTACATTGCAATAAAAACTTTAGTCCTGTCAACTGTGAGCCTTTGTCCCTGGAGGGAGTGGCCTGGAGGGGGGTGGTTTGGGTGACTCTGCTGCTCTCCATAAGTAATGTTCTTTTCCCTTGGAGAAGCGGAATAGACTCTTGAGAGTGCTCTCAATCCCAGCACCTGAATAACCAGGGACTGTTTTTCTTTGTAGACCGTATCTATCCTGATATGTGCCAAGAAATCTGTGCCTGGAGAGAAGG
This sequence comes from Trachemys scripta elegans, assembly GCF_013100865.1. Classification (NCBI taxonomy): domain Eukaryota; kingdom Metazoa; phylum Chordata; order Testudines; family Emydidae; genus Trachemys; species Trachemys scripta. The sequence goes on along the minus strand of NC_048298.1, from coordinate 88,678,704 downwards.
CACATGTTGACTTATATGTGGACCTCTCTGACCCTCCTTGACGTCTCTCTCATCCCCTACTTGAGGGATTACTGTAAATCTAGCACTCCAGGCAGGACCACTTCTATCTGATATGGTGGCGTTCTCTTTTCTTGTTCAGGGACTGGATCCCCCACGCAGAGCGATTTCTGTTATGCAGATCCTACAGTGCCTGTCTTTATTTACCACATACACTAGTGCAGTGGTTCTTAACCGGGAGGGGTCTGGGGTCCGCAGGCTGTTTTCAGGGGGGTAGCGGGGGCCATGGCTGAAGTCTGGAGCCTTGGTGCCCCCCGTGGGGCTAAAGCTGGGAGCCATGAGCTCCAGAGTCCTCCACGGGACTGAAGCCAGGAGCTGCAGGGTCTTAAACCAAGCCCTGGTGCCCCCTGCGGGGCTGAAGCCGGGAGCCGTGGCACTCCCTGTAGGGCTGAAGCCAGAAGACCATGGGCAGATTTGTGGGGGAGGGGCCTCGGGAGGGCGTTTTCCCCCCCCCCTCCAAACTGCAGTGCCTTATCCAGAGTGAGGCAGTCCTGAGGGCAGCTCCACACACCCCTGCCCCCCCCACACCCACATACATATACACACTTTCTTCTCTCCTGCAGTCCCCCTAGACCCTGCCCCCTGGCCAGGTTGGAGGCTGGAGCTGGGTAGTGCGGGGCAGCTGCTGCTTTGGCTGGTGCCATGGAGTGGGAAACTGCGGCATTCCCTGTCTCCTGCTGCTGCTGGTCACCAGAGTTGTGGCAGGCTCCCAGCCCCCTTTGACTTCTCAGGCAGCTGGTAAGACCCGCCCAGGCGGGGGTCCCGCTCCAGGGCCAGCAGAGCCCTCGGTGAGCAGTGACTGCAACAAGGTGTGCCCGCCCCAGCACACAGCTCCAGATACTCCTCTCCCTGCACCCTGAGCTACATGCTTCACTGCACACAGCTCCTAGCTAACCCCTGCCTGCACACAGGTCCTAGTTTAGTGGTCCCCAATCTTTTTTGTCTGGCGGGCGCCAGACGACGAGCCATGGAGGACTGTGGCGGTGGACGAGCATCCGCCGAAATGCCGCCGACAAGCGGCAACGTCAGTAGGCATCGGCAGCATTTCGGCGGTGATCCCTCTGGATGACACTGCTTGTCGGCGGCATTTCGGCAGATGCTTATCTGCCAGCCAGTATGCGGGCGCACTTAGACGCCCCGGTGGGCGCCATGGTGCCCGCAGGCACCGCGTTGGGGACCCCTGTCCTAGCTACTCCCTGAGCTACCCCCTGCCGGCACACAGCTCCTAGCTACCCCTCTCCGTGCACCCTGAGTTATACGCCTCACTGCACACAGCTCCTAGGCCCTAGCTATCCCTCTCCCTGCACCCTGAGCAGTTTTCAAACTTTTTGAGCTGAGTCCCCCCCCTTTGAATTATAATTGTTGGTTGTGCCTCCCTACCCTGCTGAGGTGATTAAATGGAGGGATCCTAACAGGACAGCATAGATAATACCCCCAAGGAGCTAATGCCGAGGCAGGAACGGGAGTGACACCCTGCAGTGAAACATAGAACTGTTTGGGCTGGAAGTTCGGAGGAAGTTCTTACCGAAGTGGCTTTAGGGAGTAGCATAGAACACCGTTGCTAAAGGCAAGTTTGAAGAGTAGGTTTAACGGAGTTCAGACTTCATTGAGAATAACTGGATTTGGTGAACGGGGTCAGAGCCCTGTCCCATATAGTCTGATATCCATCTCTTGTGCTGGGCAGTCTTAGGTTCCTGATGGATCTTGACCACCATCCTGCTTCTGCCAGTGACTATTGGATGAAACGTAAGAGGAAATGGCAGCCCTGCCTCCCCCTATTAATGCACTTGTTGTGCAGTGGGGAGAAGATAGGGAAATGGATATAAGACTGATGAGGAAGGAGCCTCTTCAACAAGAACCCTGTCATCTGTCCTGGGGATGCTATTTGGCTCCGGATGTCAGAGGGTTGTGTGGCACGTGGCACTGGGATGTGTGGGGAGGTTTGTACATCTTACCCAGCTCATGAAGTCTTTGTTGTTGTTTTGTTCTGATCCAGGACTTCAGACATGGATCTGTTCCGGGTCTGCACCTTTCTCTTCACACTGATGTTGTCCAGGGGCAGCTCTTCAGACACAGAGAAACAGAGCATAGACTCTGGGTTGGAAATCTGTATCCTTCTCTCCAGGCCTGCGCTTGGGCTGTGAGTGAGGGCGGGCGGAGGGAGGACTGCAAGAGCAGTTGACAGGTATTAGAAGGATTAAGCACCGAAGAGGGAAAGGAGTTATTGAGGGGGCCTCAGGGTTAGAATTACAGATAATGTGAACTAAGGAAAATGCAGACTGAATATTGGGAACTATTTCCTCACTGTGAGATCTAACACACTGGGGAACAGTCTCCAGGGGCAATGGTGGGAACCGCATTAACTGAATCAGGTAGAGCTGGGCTGAGAAGAGGAATTGCAAAGACCAAGCCTGTGTTAGCCAGGCGATAGGTGATGAACTAGATGACCCTGACTCTGATTTCTCTGATTATGGGATAGCATCAGAACTGCTGAGCTGGCACATCTTTGCTCTTCTGTAGGGAGGATTTATCTAGGCTCAGTAGTTTGCTTATATAAGACCCATTTCGCTTCATTCTTTTATCCTTGGTTAGCATAGAGGCAGATTCTCAGCTTGGCGCAGAGTAGGTACAGATTGTATTCTAGACAAGAGTTTCAGCCACAGTGTGGTGACCTGTCCTGTGCTCCCAGGGAGAAAAGTACAGTGACCCATAATACACTTTCTCTCCCCGCTTCCAAATACTCTCAGTGAGATTCTTGCAGGAATTGTCGGGGTTTGTCCTGTCTTAGTCCATATGAATTCTCCAAAAATAATCCCAAATCTCCCACAGGGCTGGGATCAAAGCCAAAAGGTCCTATTCCTTCCAGGTCTTAGAGCTCAGCCAGGCAATTCTCTTACCAATCAGCATACACCACCCAGACGCTATTGCTTACTTCTTCGTCAGGTAAAGTGACTGAACTTTTCAGCCAGATCATGCACTGGTGAGTTTGGTGCTGCTCTATTGACTTCCCTGGAGCTATGCCAGTATACATCAGCTGAGGACCTGGACCTTACTTCTCTCTTCTTAGCTTGGGGGAATCACACTGGAGTGTGACAATCTGGAGTGCTGTCCTTTAAGTGAACCCTCAAGGAACCAGTCAAAATAATTGCCTAGTTGAAGTGACTTTTAGCTTAAAACTTTAACCAACGTACACTATGAATGCATGGGGCTATCTCACCATGATTGCCTGACACTGTTGCTATTGGTGAGGGGCTGCTTTGTACATGATTTCACTCAGCCTGGTCTATGTCTCTTCTGTGTTTGTCATTCTTACTGGGCATCAGCAGCTGACATGGATCCTTCCTGTCTGTGCCAGCCTCTCCTGGTGAAGGGTTAATCAAATCGGCATTGCAGGATGCTCAAAGCCCCTGGTGTATTGCAGGAGAGGTTGGGAATTAACATGAGTTCAGAGTGGCTGTTCCGGGACTGCCAGTCCTATCAGTGGGTTGTAAATGTTAAGCTCGATATAAGTGCTTAGTATTTATTAAATGCCCCAAGGGGGTTGTTGGCAGATGTCTGTGTTGCAGGGTTGTTAAAAGCCTGCTCCTGTTTCCCATCTATGAACTGATGGAGCGGATAGGCTCAGTCACTTACACCCTGCCCTCAGACACCGTGGAGGCCCCATAAGTGATTGGTTGTACTGGGCTGGGCGGTCTCTCTTCTGGAACACTGCATGGGTCAGTGCATCTCAGCTGGAAATCGTTGAGTTTGGAGTTGTGGGAGGGAAAAACTGTTACAAGTCCGTAAAATGAGATCGTGGGGCCGAGCCCAGCTCTGGGAAAGAGGGAAGTGGCCTGTCTGTGGGAGACTGGGCGGGTGTGTGTGTGTGTGTATGTGTGTGTTTCCTAACGGTGTATCTACACTGCCTTTGGGAGTGAGCCTCCCATCCCAGGTCCACAAATATGTGCTGGCAGGGCTCGTGCTAGTGCATTAAAAATAGCTGTGTAGATGCTGCAGTGATGTTGCAGCTCAGGCTCTCCAGCATAGGAGGGCAGGGAGGTTCTGCACAGCTATTTTGAGCACAATAACGCGAGCACCGCCAACACAACTATGTGCTCCCGGGCTGGGAGACTCGATCCCAGATGCAATGTAGACGTAACCTCAGGAGCCTCAGTGTTGGACTCTGCGATGCTGTCAGGAGGCAGGGCCTGGTCCAGCAGTGAAGTCTGGGCAGTGGGCGCGATCCTTGACAGAGCTGCAGATAAGAAGCTGTTTGAGGTGAAGCGCAAGGACCAGATGAACGCTCTGAAGAACCTGATTGAGCTCAACGACGTGAACCAACAATATAAAATCATCGACATCATGCTCAAGGGACTCTTCAAAGTGAGCGTCACCCACTAACTGCCGCCCCCATCCCTCCTCCGGGGCTTTGGGTGCTGCTGGGTGCTCTTTGGGAGCCCAGCCCTCCCACCAATGTCTAAGCAGGGAGGGCTCAGTACAACTAATCCTTATCCCATGTTCCTGAGGGTGTGTCCCAGCCCAGAGCACCACAATGGGAACGTGACAACGGGGAGGAGGGGAGAAGAAGGGGGTTGATAAGAGTGAGCAGTGGGGTTGGGAACTGGACCAAGGTCACTGGGCGTGAGAGGGCGGGGCTATGTTTTAAAACAGGGTGGGAGAGTCGGGGCAGACTGCACCAGCAAAAAGGAGGAGGGGGAGTGAGAGGAGCCTGGAGCTGGCAGGACGCCTGGGGCAGGCAGGAGAAACATCAGATCTGGGAGGCAGATGGATTCACTGAGTTCACTTTCTGAATGTTCAGGTGCTGGAGGACTCCCGGGCTGTCCTTATAGCCGCAGATGTGCCTCCAGATGGGCCCTTCCCTCAGGACGAGAAGCTAAAGGATGGTAGGACTTCCTCTCCTTTTAATCCCAGTTTCCGCTTCCAGTGCTCTTTCATACTTCTCTCTCCCTCTCATTTGCCATTTCAAATGGGCTCAGTGCAGGAGTAACGGGGGAAATTCGATGGCCTGTGTTGTCCAGGAAGTCTGACTAGATGATCTAATGGTCCCTGCTGGCCTTAAAAATCTATGAAAATCTGGGAACCCTTTCTCATTCACTTGGCTCTTTGTCCTGCTTCCTGCATCATTGTTGCCAGCATTTAGAAGATCCTGGGATGGGAGTGGAGCCAGGGGACTCTCCCAGTGATCTGTGAGGCAGAACAGAATCTGGCTGTTTCTTCTGCATGGCTGATGAAAAGTAAGCACTTGGCATTCTGTCCAGTGTGCTGAACAGGGAGGACATTGGAGACCAAAAAAATTGATTGGGCCACCTCGTCTGGTATCCTGTCTTCAACAGTGTTCAATGCTGAATGCTTCAGAGGGAGGTGTAAAACCTCCCATAATGCATCTCTTTGTGCAATGCTATACAGAATGTGGAGGAAGAAATTTCTTCTTGACCCCACCTAATGATTAGTTTATGACCTGAAGCATGAGGATTGAGAGCCCATACATTGTAGAGGAACACAAGAACCTCTGTCAATTACCCTCTTTTTAAGCAGTTGCTGGCCAGTAATGGTTTCAGAAGAGAAAATCACTCCAAGGTTGGGGAGAGTTGTATTTTATCCTGTCCACAGCCTATGGGCCAGTATCTATGATGGCTGGAGGGTTGATTTATGAAGGAAACAAAGACCATCAGACAACTCCCACCCAGAGAGAGATGCACAGATTGGTATCTGAGGGATGAATTCAGCCCTGTGGGATGACTGAATTGTCTTTGAGAATTTGGCCAAATGATGGCGGGAGGGAGGATGGAGGTTATGCAAACCTTCTAAAGTACCTGTAGGCTGTAAACGGCAAGCAGAGGGGGAAGGTGAACCAAAGGGGGTTATAACTGACTTTAAAAGCAAGAAATGGACCAAGGGAAAAGTTGGGCTGAGTATAAAAACCCACTTCCTAACACCTAGGTCTATTATACAGGAGAGCAGTCTCCCAAGGGGAATGAGTGCTGGAGGCCACATCATCTGAGTTATTTAAAACTAGACTAGACGAGGCCCCTGAAGTTGGTAGTGTATGGAATAATCCTGCATTGGCCAGGTCTGAGGAGGGTGAGGCTCTTCCATCCCTCATCTCTGTCAGTAGGAAAGCGCAGTCTTCTGCCGTGTTTATTAGCGCCCTGCTGAACCAAACCCAGCCAGGGGTGCCCACTCGTTGGGACGTCTGCTGACTGGAGCAGACGTAAACAATTAGAAGCCTCCAGTCACCCAGGGCTTGCTGTGTTTGAGGGCACATCCTGCATGTCACCACTTAAACTGGGACTGTTATGCAGTCCTTTTGGCAGCTTAAGAGGAGGGCTTTCCCCCTGGCCTGGCCACGCAAGTAGGGGCCACGCCAAGAGTTTCTTGGCTGGAAGGTGATCTCTGCTGGCTTACATGCAGAAGGAAGTGGACATGTGCATGTGCAACAAGACCCTCTGCTGACTGTCCCTGTGACTCCGCCCCTAGCCTATTCCCACGTGGTGGAGAACACTGCTTTCTTTGGAGACGTGGTTCTGCGCTTCCCCAAAATCGTCCACCATTACTTTGACCGCAACTCCAACTGGAACAACCTGGTCCGCTGGGGCATCAGCTTCTGCAACCAGACGGGCGTGTTCGATCAGGGACCTCACTCCCAAGTGCTCGGACTGGTAAGGCTCTGCGCTTATCATCCTGACTCCCGGCATGGCCGGCCCCCCTGGAGGCAGGGGACAGGCCGAAGGGAGGGGGGATGACTGCGGGTATTGGACTGGAGAAATGGGTAGAGAAGGGAACTGAGAGAAGAGAGTCGAGAGGGGGAGAGATGGGGCTGGAGGAGAGGGAGGAATAAGAGACGTGGGGCAGGGCATGGAGCAGTAGGGTGAGAGATGCTCTCCAGCACTGACTTTCTTTTGATCCACAGATGGCTCAGGAGCTGGGAATTAGTGAGAAATCTCCGGATTACCAGAATCCCTTTAAAACCGACCATTCTGAGGTAAAATGGCAAAACCACAAGTCAATCCCTGTGCATGTTTCCTCCTCCACCTTTATCCCTTGCTGTTAGGGTTCCCTCCTCACTCTGAACTCTGGGGTACAGATGTGGGGACCCGCATGAAAGACCCCCTAAGCTTATATTCCACCAGCTTAGGTTAAAAACTTCCCCAAGGCACAAATTCCTTTCCTTGTCCTTGGACAGTATTGCTGCCACCACCAAGTGATTTAAACAACCATTCAGGGAGGGGCCACTTGGAGCCCTATCCCCCACATAATATCCCCCCCAGCCCCTTCACTCCCTTTCCTGGGGAGGCTTGAGAATAGTATACCAACCAATAGGTCAACAAAGTGAGCGCAGACCAAATCCCTGGTTTTTAGGACACTGAAAATCAATCAGGTTCTTAAAAGAAGAATTTTATTTAAAAAAAAAAGGTAAAAGAATCACACCTGCAAGATCAGGATGGAAGATAACTTTACAGGGTAAATAAAAAGATTTAAAACACAGAGGATTCCCCTTTGACTCTGCTTCCCAGTTACAAAACAGGAATAAAATTACCTCTGAGCATAGGGAAAATTCATGAGCTAAAACAAAAGATAATCTAATGCATTTCCTTTCTATTACTTACAATTTCTGTAATATTAGATGTATCAGTTCAGGATCTGTTTAGGAGCTGGGTTACCTGCTTGGTCTCTCTCTTTGTCCTGAGAGCGAACAAAACAAAACAAAAAGAGCACAAACAAAACCTCCACTCCCCCCCAGCACGGCCTCAGAGTTGAGGGCCCCTTCTGCAGTCTGTGTGGCTAGGAGAGTCGGGACTCTGAGCTTATGGGACTGCCTTGGGCAAGTCGCTTAATCTCTCTATTTCTGAATGTCCCCATCGATAAGATGGGGGCAGTCGTACCTGCCTCACAGAAGTAATTGGGCCCGATTTGCCTCTTGCTTAGTATCTGATCTAAAGCCCACGGGAGTCATCAGGAATCTGTTCATGGGCTTTGGATCACCTGATTTCTCCACTGACATCAGTAAGGCTACAACTGGCAGAAGGGAGTGGAGACTTTCCCCCCTTTACGGCTTAAGAGATTTAATTAATGAACATTGTCAGGCTTCCCGAGACCGCTAAGGCACTGGGATTGCTTTTCCTGTCTGCACCCGTGCGGAGCTGAGCTCCTCCTTGCGCTCTCAGTTTTTCCCCAGTGCAGACACGTTCCAGAAGGCCCTGCGAGAGGAGGAGAAACGGAGAAAGAAAGAAGAGAAACGGAAGGAGATCCGCAAGGGGCCCCGCATCTCACGCTCGCAGTCGGAGTTATAGCGTTGGCACCGACCTCATCGCTGAGACCCCTGCTGGCGGGAGATGCCGCGCCTGGAAGCAGAGTGTCCTACTCCCTCAGCAGCCTCAGGAGAAGGCTGGGCGGGTCACCTTTAATTTGTTTAATAGTTTTTGTTTTCCTTTTTTCTGTTGTGTATCGAACAAGGACTGGATTGAATCCTGAGAAGGGACTGGACGCAGCTCCTGGATACAGCCCCCCTGTGGGGAAGCTCTCCATAGTCATTGGCACACAGAGGGTCCGGCAGAGAACATCCATTGGGTGCATGCATTGTAGGGCTTTGTTGATATTAACAATGAGACTGCATGGAGGCAGGGAGGGATTAGAGTGGTACCTGCCCCCCTGGAACCACAATGCAGGATAAAGGGCATAGTTATACTGGGCAGGTCTCTGTTGCAAGCTGCATAGTTATACTGGTCAGAGGGAAAGCATGGTAGGGTGTGTGGTTAGACCAGATACCCACAGGCCTTGGGAACCTTCAGTTACTGGAGAAATACAATGTATCATGTATTAAACATGCTCCCTTCCCCCTGGAAATGGGGGTGTAACTCAGCGGCTCCAACGGTGATGGCACTTTTGTATGGTTCAATTAGCCAGCTAGTCCCTCCCCTGCCACTTATACCAAATCTTGCATTATTGGAACCTCCATCCACCAATCAGATCTCTCCTTTCTAATGGCTGTTTTATTAAAGAAACATAATTTTAAATCTAAACAGACCATTGGCTGATTTGGATTTGAGAGAGCCAACGGGGTGAACCCCCACCCATGTAGGGGGAGGCAGCCCGCTTTCACAGGGCTGCAGGGGGAAAGGTTGTGTCTGTTTTGGTTTTTTTTGTGGGGGGGGATGAAGGAGAGGGGGACTGCTGTGCTTGCAAGGACAGACTGAGCGGGCTCCTGAGAGTGTAACGTCACCATAAGACCTCCCAGCAAAGGATCTGGGGTAAAGACTCAGCCTGAACTGTCCCCGCCTCAAAAAAAGTCTCCTTATGCTGGTGGTTTGCATGAGCTGAACTTGTGGTTTCTGGTCTCGGCTCAGTTCCTGGCAAACAGGTGCCCACATGACAATCACTATGGCCACTGGCACTCAGTGGGAGCCTTGACAAAAAGACCAAGGATTGAGTAAGCTATGGAGGCAGAACGCTTCTTCCCCACCTTCCCCCTAGAGAATCCCATTTGCTCCAGATTTGAGGCACGTTGTTGTGGGGGATGCAAAGCCCGTGCTGTGACTATCTTTACTGTAGTTGTTTTGTGGATAAAGAGGGGACCTCAAACTCCATGGGTCCCAGTTTGGCACTTTCAGTCTCACTAAATTCACCTAGTGCTTTGGGTTGTGGATTTTTTTTAATTACCTTTATTTTGCTGTGTTCAAATGAAAAGATACCCTCCTACTAGATCACCGTGGCAGGCTGACCTGCCACTACATAAACAGTGGGAAGAAAGAGATGATGATCATGTGTTCTGTCAAAAATGGATTCTTTCCATTGGACCAAGCAACCGACTGTAGATTTAATCGTCCAATCAGAGTTATTGTGAGTGCACTGTTACTGACCTGCTGCCTTACTGGCTCAGAGCAACAAGCCTTCTCTTTTGCATGTGCAGCTATTCCATACAGACATGTTCTTGTAAGTGTACTAGAAATACGCTGGCTTCTGACTGATGTTCATTTAAATAGTCATCAGTAAGGTAAAGGTTAGTGATCCAGCCTTGGGCTCAATGCAGCTAACGCTGTAGTCCAGATCCAGAGCTGGTTGCCAGTTAAATGAATTTGATGGATCTCATCCAAGTCCCCAGTGGATGTTTGCACGTGAGCCAAATTGCGTGGAGGCTTTGTATCAAGTGGTACTCACTGCACAGGGGCTCACAAGTGGAACAGCCGGGGATGCTGCAAGTTGGGATTGATGGCCGTTGGCAGAGCTGTGCATGAGTAGCTTGTGCAGCATTCGCCTGGCTCCAGCTAGCGCTATCAGCCCCTCGCTGTCTTGAGCATGAGAACTCAAATTTACTCTCCCAAGATTTGTTTTTGATGTATTTTCAGTCGCTGATCAAATCGCACAGCCCTAGCTTGTTCTTGCTGGGGGATTATCCATCTGTGGGGAATAAGGGACTCGGTCAGGGGACGCTGTAGTCTGACTTGCTGCCTTCAGGCTATTTTACATGGCCAGAGATGGGAAATGTCATTTATTTTTAAATGAAGAGCCAGTTACATTTGTTTTGTTCCTTGGACATGCATTGAAAGGGGAAGCCATTTTTTTTCTTGAATAAATCAGAATTTTTAAAATCAAACCATTGTATCTTGTTAGTGTTTCAATGGGAGCTGTTTTGAATCAGGGCATGCCTGGGGGTGTCTCTGTGGTGGGAATGGGTATTGGGCCTGTTGAGAACCTCCTACATTTTAGGAGGCTGGATTGGTGCTGAGATACAATTGGAAGAGTTCTCTTGATCCTGTCTGGTTACCTGCTAAATTAGTTACTGTAGCACTTTAAAGACGAATCTTCCTCTAAAATATACTGTGTCTATATTCCAAAAATTCTGTCCCACAACTACCACCTTCAGACTGACACAAATACCCCTGGGATGTCTCATTTAACATACGCAGTACTATAACTTTGAACTTTTTAATGGTACTCTCTTCCCACAAAAACAACAAGGAGTCTGGTGGCACCTTAAAGACTAACAGATTTATTTGGGCATAAGCTTTCGTGGGTAAAAACCTCACTTCTTCAGATGCAACTTCCCTCACTCCACCAACCTTCCTTGGCATCTAGGGCCAGATTTTCAAAGGTATTTAGGAGCCTAGTGGGATTTTCAAAATACCCAAGCAGGCTAGTCACCTAATTCTCATTGGTTTCAGTGGGAGTCAGGGGACTAACCTGCTTAGGTGCTTTTGAAAATCCCATTAGTGCCTACCACCTGCATCTTTAAGCACTAAATACATTCTAAAATCTGCCCCCTTGTAGCTGCCATGCTAGATCAGACCCTGTTATGCACCATCAGACCTCTCCTGGGGAAGACATAGAACCCACAGGGCCTGCACTTACCCCTGCTCCTTGCTGGCTTCTCATGCAGTTGGGGAGAGATTTGTTGCTTGCATCTCTCCTTGTTCTGTTCTCCTTCGTACGTATACCTTTGCTCCCTCTCCCAAAGAAAGGATGGGGCTCCAGGAACCAACGTTCAGGTATTATTTTGTACTGCAGTCATGGACTAGGACCCCATTGTGCTAGGCATTGTACAAACAGAAGAAAAAAGATGGTCCCTACCCCAAAGAGCTTACAATCTAAGTATAAGACGAGACGATGGGTAGAGAGAGAGGGAGAGGAATACCAGGAAACAATAAGACAATATTGATCAGCACGACGGGAAGTGTTCTCAGCTCACCAGCAGCCTGTTGGCAAGTTTTTTGTAGGCAACACAGCAAAAGAGTTTCCAAGGGGGAGCTGGAGGTGGACAGTGAGGTGACCTTGCAGATGTTTATGGGGCTCTGGTCCCAAATGTGAGGGGCAGCACAGGCGAGAGCAAGGATGTGATTGTTTGAAAATGAAACAAGCGGACAATGAAGGCTGGAAGAATGGAAGCAGGAGCTAACATCTCAGGAGTGAATGAGAGATGATAGCAAGGGTGGGGATAGGCTATAAAGGTATTATGATGGTGCCCAGCTGCTGTAGCACCTTGGGTTATGATTGCCTCAGAGCCCACAAGTGAAATAAGACTATGCCAGATCACTATTAGCCTGATTTGTCAGTGGTGCTGAATACCCACAACTGGCACTGATTCAATGGAATCTACAGGAGCTCAGCACCTCTGAAATCCAGGTCCTCTATGGTTGGGACCAAGGCAAACAAAGTTGGAAGTAGTGCTCTCCTACCTGTGCTTGGTACTGACCTTGTCCCTCCCAGCATGGTGCTTTGGTTGTGCTGCTGGAGGCACCATCTTTTGAATGGATAATGAAATGGAGACCTGAGTGCGGGGTCATTGAAGATCTGATAACTCTTGCAAAAGCAGGGATACAAATCCCTGGTCAAGTTTCAATTTGAGCTAATTTATGTTTGCCTCTCAAGCTGCTCCTGGCATCTGAGTGGGACACCGGTGGCCTGATCCTTCAGAGCCTGGGTGCGAGGGGGATGGAGGAAGACTTTCCCATGTGAGGTGGGCCACTGCTTGCACCAGCGTCTGTACTGCAGCAAAGATGCAGGATTTGATACAACAGACAGCTTCATGTGTGCCAGCCCTCTGAATGCCAGCTCTTCCCACAGCCAAGCATATGGCCAGCTAGTTCTATTGCTTGCTGCTTCTACTATCATAGGTGGAGATGGAAGGTGGCAGGAAAGCCTGACAGAGTATTTGCTTACCAAGAAGGTATAGAAGCTAGAAAGGAATGAGCAGGACCAACAGTCAGCAGTGATGGCACAGCCCCCACTTCTTGAATCTCAGCTGGCTAGTTGTGATCCTGTCAGCTATCCCACAGTTCCCGCAGTCTCCGCCGCCCATTGGAATTCTGGGTTAAGCTCCCAATGCCTGATACGGGCAAAACATTGTTGCAGGTGGTCCTGAGTACATGTCATCAGTCGCGCCTCCTTCCGTGAAAGGAACGGCAGACAATCGTTTCGCGCCTTTTTTCCTGGGTTACCCATGCAGATGCCATACCACAGCAAGTATGGAGCCCGCTCAGCTCACCGCCAATGGAACATGGGGAGGCGGTTGGTTATACGGTGGGGGTCTGTGCTCTTGTTGGCTTTCCTGCCGCTCCAACAGACGCTTCATCATGTCCGTTTGCTCCCCCAACAGATGCTTCATCATGTCCGTTTGCTCCCTGTAGAGTACGGACTCACCCCTGCAGCGCCTCCTGCTGATCATCTCCGGGAATTAGCTCATTTCAGCATTGGGGCACCCCCTGTAGGCCAGTGGTCCAGCTGTCCTCTGGCCCCTGTGTCTCTCCCGGACCCCAGAGCCCTTTTATGTGGGGTGCTCCCCCTGGCAGTACACCCCTCAGTACTAGGGTCTCCCCGCCCCAGGGAACCCCCACCCACTATCCCTACCTCACCTCAGAATAAGGCCACTACCAGTCACCAACTAGCCCCCACTCCCTGGGGCAGACTGCGGGATAGGCCACTCATCACTGGCAAGGGGGGTTTGGACCTGCTGCCTTGGCCTACCCCTGGGCTGCCCTCTGCAATCCCCAGTACCCCTTGGCCTCCTACTGGGCCACAGCCTGGGACTTTTCAGGCTGGAGCTCCCCAGCCCCTCAGCCTGTCCCCCAGCTCCACTCAGGTATTCTTTCTCTAGCTTGCTGCAGTCAGGCCCTTCTTTCTCTGAGTGCAGAGAGAGACTCTTGAGCGCCTGGCTCCCAACCTTTTTATACAGGCCAGCTGGGGCATGGCCCAGCTGTGGCTGCTTCCCCACTCAGCCCAGCTTTTAGAGCTGCAGCCCTCTGCCAGGGCTGTTTTAAGCCCTTACAGGCAGGAGCAGGGGACCACCCCGCTACACTCCCCCATTAGCCTCAGCATCGCGTCCTGCCTCTGCTCTTAGCACTCACTCAATTCTTTTCTGGCCTCTGCCACCGAATGCCTCCATGCATTAAGCTGTGCCCTCTCAGTGCGGGAGGACTGCATGAGCTTGGAAATCATGTTATCGCGAGTGTGTTTTTTTCGCCTTCTAATCTGCGATAACCTCAGGGACGGAGATGATAGGGGGAGCGTAGAAACATTCTACGCTCTACGATTCTGGGGGGACTGCATGGTCACCTGTGCTGCTGAGTTCGCCACGCTGATCAAACAGGAAATGAAATTCAAAAGTTCCCGGGGCTTTTCCTGTGTACCTGACTAGTGCATTGGAGTTCAAAGTGCTGTCCAGAGCAGTCACAATGGAGCACTTTGGGATAGCTCCCGGAGGCCAATACCATCGATTTGCATCCACACTACCCCAAATTCGACCCAGCAAAGTCGATTTTAGCGCTACTCGCCTTGCCGGGGAGGAGTACAGAAGTTGATTTTAAGAGCCCTTTAGGTCAACGGAACGGGGTTGGTTGTGTAGACGCATTCATTATAAAATCGACCTAACGCGGCTAAATTCGACCTAACCCCATAGTGTAGATCAGGCATCTGTATCTGACTTTCCACCAACATGCATTTGCTCAGAGGATGCCATGAGCAGCATTCCACAAATCATTGCACCTATTCCCTCATCGGAATCCAATCTCTTATGGGTTGGTAACTGGTTAAAAGATAGGAAACAAAGGGTAGGAATAAATGGTCAGTTTTCAGAATGGAGAGACGTAAATAGTGGTGTCCCCCAGGGATCTGTACTGGGACCGGTCCTATTCAACATATTCATAAATGATCTGGAAAAAGGGGTCGACAATGAGGTGGCAAAATTTGTAGATGATACAAAATTACTCAAGTCCCAGGCAGACTGAAGAGCTACAAAAGAATTTCTCAAAACTGGGTGACTGGGCAACAAAATGGCAGATGAAATTCAATGTTGATAAATGTAGAATAATGCACCTTGGAAAACGTAATCCCAACTGTATACATCAAATGATGGGGCCTAAAGTAGCTGTTACCATTCAAGAAAGAGATCTTAGAGTTATTGTGGATAGTTTTCTGAAAACATCCACTCAATGTGCAGCATCAGTCAAAAAAGTGAACAGAATGTTGGGAATCATTAAGGGATAGATAAAACAGAAAATATCATATTGCCTCTATATAAATCCATGGTACCACCACATCTTGAGTACTATGTGCAGATGTGGTCACCGCATCTCAAAAAAGATATATTGGAATTGGAAAAGATTCAGAAAAGGGCAACAAAAATGATTAAGGGTATGGAGTATCTGCCATATGAGGAGAGATTAATAAGACTAGGACTTTTCAGCTTGGAAAAGAGACGACTAAGAGGGGATATGATAGAGGTCTATAAAATCATAACTGGTGTGGAGAAAGTAAAAAAGGAAGTGTTATTTACTCCTTCTCATAACAAAAGAACTAGGGGTCACCAAATGAAATTAATAGGCAACAGGTTTAAAATAAACAAAAGGAAGTATTTTTTCACACAACGCAGTCAACCTGTGGAACTCCTTGCCAGAGGATGTTGTGAAGGCCAAGACCATAACAGGGTTCAAAAAAGAACTAGATAAATTCATGGATAGGTCCATCTATGGCTATTCACCAGGATGGGCAGGGATGGTGTCTCTAGCCTCTGTTTGTCAGAAGCTGGGACTCGGTGACAGGGAATGGATCACTTGATGATTACCTGTTCGTTCCCTCTGGGGCACCTGGCATTGGCCACTGTCCAAAGACAGGATACTGGGCTAGATGGACCTTTGGTCTGACCCAGTATAGCTGTTCTTATGTTCTTTTTGCCTCCTGGGACACAATGCAGAGGAGTTGGGAAAACAGATGAGAAGGAGAAGTTGCAAATGACTGAATATAGGATCACCCTTTGATAATCACCCTTTGTCTTAGAGGGTCTCATTTTTGCATAGCTACTCATGTTACAGATTGGTTGCTCCACTCTGCAAGGGAAGAGGTTTGCCTGGTAAGATTTCTGTCTCCTTGCTCTGGTCAAACATGGTCCATCTGCACTGCTGAGAATCCATGGTAGGAATTCATTTTGGAAATGTCTCCATTCACGTGTCTTGTGCTAACAGCTGGTCTTGCAGGGTTAAATTTCAGCTGTGTCATATACAGGGAATGGGGTGGCTGTGCCACCTGGTGGTGTGATCACCTCACATCTTATATTATACTAAGCAGAGCTGGGTCTGGTTTGGAAAGTAGTTGGATGGGAGACCAGGATGCTGCAGGAAGTATTATTTGTAACTGATGGTGGTCATCTTCTAGGGTCTATACTAAACCAATGCCCCAGAATAGTGCTAGAAGAGCAGTGTTGTGTTTGTCTTTTAGATGACACACAAACAGAGAGGCTCTAACTTCTAATGATCATCAGAACTCTAAACAGAGCTCATGGCACTTTCCATAAAAGTAGGGTGTTAGCCAGATCTTTGGGGCTACATTTTAATGAGAAGTTACATTGTGCTGATCAAAACTCCCCCTGAAATTTCAATTGAATGCTACTGTCTTCACTCCTTGTCCTGAACTGTTGTGTAAAGCTGCTGTTAAATGCCTGCTCTATTTCACTTCTAATTATGGTTACTATTTTTTCATATAGAGCTATAAGCTTATGCAGCACTTTACTCCTAGATCTAAGTTTTCTATCCCACAGAACTGACTCTCAAACTATGACCAACACAAGGCATGGGCAACAATTCAGGATGGGAAGGATGTGGGGATTATTAATGAGGAAAAGAGGGAGGAGAGATGGATGGACAAAGATTTGGAGGAGGATACCTGACAGGATGACCGGGAGATACTGTAGTAGGGAAGAAGGATATAGAGCTGAGGGAGGGGGAAATGCAGAAAAAAGGAACAGTAAAGTAAGAGGACTGGGAAGAGTTTAGATGGTGGGTGGGTGGGGAGTTGCAAAGGGAAAGTGAGAGCAGAGGTGTAGGTGGGGAATTACATAAGGCCTTGCATATTAACATGAGCTTGAATTGGATGTGTTGAGGCAGGAAGCCACAAGCATAGGAAGGTATCCCTATGGAGCAGAAGGAGATAAAGACGACATTACTAGTGGTATTTTGGACAGGTTGAAGAGGAGAAGGTTACAACAATAAGGGCAAGAACTGACCATGGTTTTAATGGTGGGAACAGGAAGGAAAGATTTCAGAGTAGCAGCCGTGTTAGTCTGTATCCGCAAAAAGAAGAAAAAGGAGTACTTGTGGCACCTTAGAGACTAACAAATTTATTAGAGCTCCTCAATATATGTTCCATTCTATATGCATCTGAAGAAGTGGGCTGTAGTCCACGAAAGCTTATGCTCTAATAAATTTGTTAGTCTCTAAGGTGCCACAAGTACTCCTGTTCTTCTTTTTGAGGAAGGAAAGAGTGGATTCTGGTGATAATTAAGAGGAAGAAGAAACAGGACTTAGCGAGAGCCTAAGTGGTGGGGGTGTTCCTGGGAACATGAGGGAAAAGGCAAGTTAGAAAAGATCAGAGGCAGCGAACTGAATGTGGTTAGACTCCACAGAAAAAGGGGTCTTAGCAAAGAAGATGATCCAGTATGGAGTGCTGAATTAGATAGAAGAGGAGCTGTGACAGAAGGGAACAAGAGATGACTGGAGAGCTAGGAAGAAGAGCCAGGAGAATGGAGTGATTCATAATACAAAGGCTGCGGTGAGCCTGGAAAGGGGTTTTTAACTATACAGAGAACATGTGTATTTCAGGACCTATGGGAGGCTCATGTGGAATTCACCATGACCAGGTGAGGCACAGGCAGCTGCATGAAGCTGGTTTAACCTTAACCAGCCAGAGGGCCTAATGTTCTTTTTATTTTACTCTAGTGAAACCCCAATGTACTATTGCCAGCCCCAGGTATTCAAAGATCATGAGTCAGGTCCCAAAAAATCACAGAGATTGGCTTTAAAATCATGAGAATTAAAAAAAAAAAAATTAATTTGACTTCTGGTTTCTGAGCCTTTAGGAGCACTCAGGCACAGGTGCCAGCTTCCTCATTTCCCCCAGGGGGGCTAGATCCTTGCTCTGCCTCAGGCCCCGCCCCACTCCACCCCTAGCGCCAAGGCCCCACCCCTGCCTGCCCCACCTCCTCCCCTCCAGCATCTCCTGCACACCGCTGTTTGGGAGGCGCAACTGATTGGCAGGGCCACCAGTGAGTGCTGAGAACCCACTATTTTTTCTCCAGGGTTTCTCTAGCCTCAGAGTACCCACGGAGTCAGCACTCATGCACTCAGGTCACATTTGCAAGATTTTCTCTGCTACCAGGAGGTCTAGAAACTTACCCTTTTTATATGAAAGCTGAGATTCTCACATAATCACTTGCCTCCAGGATCTGGGGCAGTAAGTGAAACACTAAATATTAGGAGACTCACAATAAAAATTGAGAACAAAATGGCAACAACAAGACCTCTGACTTCACTGGAATTACTCTTCATTTTGGGTAGTTTTCACTGCAGCATTAACTTGGTGATTGGCACCTAAATTAGCCTAGCCTGGGCATGAGCAGCCATGCTGAAAAACCATATCCAAGCTACTGTGTCCTTACTGGGTGCTGCACTGTGGTAGCTCTGGCCATGAGGGCATGCTACTGGGCCAAAATTACCCTGTTGTCATTATATTGGGGGCCTCACTTGAGATTTTTGAATGCTTCAGATTGGCAATACATCTGTGCTTCTCACTTGCCTTGCCATTCCCCCGTCCCTCTCCCACCCCTTCACCTTCCCTGTCCCTTGCCATCACCACACCCGCTGTCCTCCCCACCTTCACCATACCCAGTGTCCTCCCCGCCTTCACCACACCCGCTACCCTTCCCTACACTCACTACCCACCCCCTCCCTTGCCATCACCACAACCACTGTTCCCCTCCCTCCCCTTCACCACACCCGCTACCCACTCCCTCCCTTGCCATCACCACAACCGCTGTTCCTCCCCACCTTCACCACACCCATGGCCCACCCTGCCTTCACCACACCTGCTACCCACCCCCTCCCTCACCATCACTACATCCACTACTCAGCCCTCCCTCGCCTACACCACACCCACTGTTCCCCCCACACCTTCACCACACTCGTGGCCTACCCTGCCATCACCACATCCATTGCCCATCCCCTCTCTCGCTATCATCTCACCTGCAGCCCAGCCCACCTCCTCCTCCCTTGCCATCACCACACCTGCTGAGCAAGCCAGCCCACGCACCCACCCTAGACCACTTCACCCTAGACCTTGACTCGTCCTGTCTCTTTAAATCCTACTTCGGGCCAATGACTAATCAGCGTTCTGTCCCCGCCCCCTCATGAATATTCCACCTGGGAAGGAGGCAGGGCTCAGCCCCGTATGCTAATCGCAGCTGCTGATCGCTGACGCGCAATCACACCACGAGCCGCCTCGCCCGCTGATTGGCCGGCGGAGACCTGGTCTCATTGACAACAAGCCGAGGAAACGCGCGGCCCTGGCTCCTGGCACGCAGGTGGGGGCGGGGCTGGCCCAACATGGCGGCGGCAGCGGCGGGTGCTGGGAGCCTGGGCTGAGGCGGTGCCCGGCCGGGTGAGGGTTGAGGCGCTGGGCGCACGGCGGGGGCGGGCCCGTGTGCGGAGTCGGGATGGAGAGCCGCGAGCTGGGCATGGAGGCCATGGAGACCCTGACCGAGCTGGGGGACGAGCTCACCCTGGGGGACATCGACGGTGAGAGCGGGGAGTCCGCAGGGCAGGGAGCCCGGGCTGTGCCCGCCCCTCTGGGGGGTGCCCGGGGGCACTGACATAGGGGAGTCGGGGCTGTGCCAACCCCTCTGGAGTGTGCCTGGGGGTGGGTGCGCACACTGCATAAATCACTTGTGGAACTCATTGCCAGGGGATGTTGTGAACGCCAAAAGCGTAAGGAGGTTTAAAAAAGAACTAAAGTTAATGGCGGCTAGGTCCATCAATGGCTATTAGGTAGGATGGACAGGGCTGTAACCCCATGTATTGGGTGACCCTAAACATCTGACGGCCAGAAGCTGGGACTGGACGACAGGGGTGGATCACTCCGTAATTGTTCTGGATGTGTCTCTTGGTGCTCTGGTACCGGCCACTATCGGAAGACAGGCTACTGGTCTAGATGGATCATTGGTCTGACCCAGCATGGCATTTCTTATGTTCTTACGTGGTAGGTGCATGGGGGGGAGGCACTGACCTATGCCCAGGCTGTGCCTATCTCACTGGGGGGCATACCAGGGGGCACTGTCATGTGTGTGGAGAGAGGTGCTGATGTGTGATTGGGCTGTGGTTGCTTCTGGTGGTGGCCTCAGCATGTGTGATTTCAAGTTTTGCCCACTGCCCTCTAAAGTATGTAGTGGGTGTATGGCCAGCTTGTGGCCCCCCCTTTCTCTGATGGGGAGAGTGATGCGTGTGGCAGCTTAAGCCTGTGTCTTCCTCTACAGAGTAGTTGGCAGGGGAATGAAATGTGTGGGGTTCACTAATGCACATGTGGCCATTCTGTGCCCATCCACTCTGGGGTGTGTAGCATAGGTGTGATGTACATGTGGCAAGCCTGTGGTCACCTGCACAGTATCTAGTGGGGCAAAATCATTCAGTAGACTTGCAGTGTGTGTGGTAAAATTGCTCCTTTAGATATGTCACTTCCTCTTATGATGTGTGTGTGATGTGAGGCCACCCCTGCAGTCCTGGATACATGTGCCTGCCTAGACAACATTTATGTGCCCACCTAGGAATGTCTGCCTGTTACAGATATGAGTCATGTGTGGTGAAACTGTCCCCATCCCACCGCAGGCAGGCATGCAACATGTGTGTCCTATTCACTGGTCTTCCCATGATGTGCCTACAGCATCCTGTGTGCCTCCCTGTGAAACAGTTCTGACATGATATGGCTAGCATAGTAGCTGCACCCTAGAAACCTGTCAAGTATCAGAGGGGTAGCCGTGTTAGTCTGGATCTGTAAAAAGCAACAGAGGGTCCTGTGGCACCTTATAGACTAACAGATGTATTGGAGCATAAGCTTTCATGGGTGCATCCGACGAAGTGGGCATTCACTCACGAAAGCTTATGCTCCAATACATCTGTTAGTCTTAAAGGTGCCACAGGACTCTGTTGCTTTTTCCTAGAAACCTGCTTTCTGTTAGCGTCAGGGAACTTCCTTAGGGGATAAAGGTGTGCCTGTTTGCTTCCTTCCTGTACCCCTACTGACTACATTGTTGTATTCTGGGTGTGTAGACTGTGTCTCAGAGCAGCATTTATACCACTCTGTCAGTTTAAGACACTTATTTAAGAGTTTACAATGTGGAACTCTATCTAAAAATGCTGCTACTTTGATGTGTGGGAGCAGTCCTGTCACTTGATGAACAATCCTGTTTAACTTGTACCCATTGTTTTTTTTTTTTTAAAGGTTTTTAGAGAGACTGACTCACTGTGGGTGGCGCTTAGATACCGTATATGGAAGATATTAGAATAGTGCCCTTTCAGTCTAGGACAGGTGCTCAGTCCCAGGTCTAGTAGGTCCCGTCCCTTTTTCTAGTTCTTGCTTTTAGCTTCTTGCCAGTACTACCCTGCAGTAATAGGGATTAAAAATATCTTTTTTAGAATCAAATAAATTAGTGATGGAATAGCCCAATTAAGTCGCATCTTCTTTCTCCCAGTACCACCCTTGCTAAAATCAAGGCTTGGCTGTTTCCAACAGCATATTCCCCAGGGCTTTTTCAAAGTCAGTTTCAAATGACTCAGGTGATTAGACTTCCACTAATTGCTATGAGAGGTTATTCTACAGATCATGTACCTTACCGTTAGATTTCTTTTGTTAGTCTCTAAGGTGCCACAAGTACTCCTGTTCTTCTTCTTACCGTTAGAGAAGTTTTCCCTTTGTTCAGTTTCATCCTGTTGCTCCTTGTTACATCTCTTTGGATCACTCTAAACATTTCCATCTCTTCCTTAGTGTTTATACTCTTCATGTTTGTAGAGAACTTGGGTGGTGGGGCAGTGCCGCAGAGGAGGGGAATCTACTTTCCAGCAACCTGGGGCAACCAAAAACTTATCTTGAACAAATGAGAGCTAATTACTTACTGCTTGACAAACCGCTCTTGTTGACTCCCCAGGGGCTAAAAATGAAAACTGACCTGCAGAAGACAGTGGAGATTTGCCAACCTGGCCTGCTATTGGGCTAACTGCCTTTTCTTGCTTTTCTCACCAGTTTTGCCTTGGGTGCATGTGGCTGAGGCAGTGAATGTCTAATGGGTGCAACACAGGCTTGAGTCAGATGTCCTGGAGTAATAACTGCAACTGATTTGCAGTGTAGCCTTGGGCAAATCAGTTATTTCTCTCTGCTTCCCAGTCTGTAAAATGGGATCATATTCTTACCTTATAAGATTGTGATAAGGTTTAATTACAGTAATTAATGGTTGTGATGTACACTGAAGATTTAGTGTTACTCCATGTGAGTATAAATAATATATGTTCTCCCTGAGGAGCTGCATGGGATGCAACTTCTTGGACACTGAGGCAAGATGCAATTGCTAATCAGTCTGCAGTCAGATGTTCTGGTTGCACTCATGATTAAATGCAGTTCAAAGCAAAGGAGAAGCTTATCGTTGAGGGAGGTAAGGGAAGCCTTTCTTCCTTCAACAAATTGTGGTTCTAAGTGTTTAGCCACTGATTTCCACAAGCTCAGTGGTTTGACTTTCTTTAAAACTTGGCAGCAAAGTTTTGTTTAATGTTATTTTTTTGTATTTAATAGAAATCATTTGAATAGATTATTTAAAATTAAATTTGAAATGGACAGATTTATTTTTAAAAATAAACTTCTGTTTATTTAAATAGAAAAATCAAATTCCAGTCTCCATCCAAGGAGGAGAGAGAAATATAATTCAAATATAATTGTTTAATTGTTAAAGAGCTCAGCTTCTTCACTGATGTGAGTGTGGTATTAAATCATAGTTGGACTCAATGTCACAACATTTTGTTGACATTTTACTGGTACTGAGTTGCCTAGAACTGTATTCTGTAGTAACTTGTCTTGTTCCTCTTTAGTGGTTCACTCCTTTCAAACACATAAGGGCACATATAATCTTTGCAAAATAATAGGTTCATCATTTAGTTGCTAGCTGTTGGCAGCCTTCCATAGTCCTGAAATCTTATTTTCTGGCTTATGCAGTTTGCGTGGTTATTTTGCAGGTTTCCTCTCTCATTCTTTGCTTTGGCAAATAGGTTTTAGGAAGGAGAGTTGTCATCTGGCTTTGTGTTTCTTACACTTCTTTGTATTATTTTATTCTCATTGTACTTTTGCTAGTAAAGCTATATAGTTTTTGGAAAATGTGTTTGTCCCATATGCAGCCTAATGTCCTGAAATTCATCCTTTGGGGCTTTTTCGTTTGACTTTTTGGTCAGATTCAGGTTAAACAACACTCGGTTACTGATAAAAGTGGGATTTGACTTGTTGATGAAGCAATATATTTAAAAAAAACAAACAAAACAAAACAAAAAAAACCAAAACACCTTCCTAAGATTCCAAGTCCGTAACTTCAGAATTGTGAATAAATGCTCTTTAATACAAAATAATTGAAAATCAGCTTCTAAATAGGAACTACTGTGCCAGAACAAAACTGAGTCCAATTTAGACCTGTTTCCTGCCTCTAATAATAGCCACTGATGGATTCTTCAGAGGAAACTGAAAAGCCTTGTTGTGTAAGACTACACTGATAAGCATGGTGGGTATTTTATTCCTGACCCCAGCGGGTGATCAGTTTGACAGGTTATGCGGATAAATATCTTTTGTCATTTTATCCACGTTAGCACTGCTGTAGATGTTATCCTTATTTACAAATGTTTAATTCTCTTGACATTTTCCTACGTGCTTCAATAGTATTTTGTGACAGGTTCATTGGATGTTGCATAAAAATGTATGTCCTTCATTCATCTGGCCAAAACCGCAGTTAGTTTTATTAGTCTTTTGCACCATCTGGTAGCTGTTTCCCTCAGATAGTTGATGTGCAGATGGAAAGTAAATTATTGGGCCTCTTGCAGCCAAAGTAACATCAACTTATTCTCAATGTATAACTAGGCTGGGGGGGGGCGGAGAATCCATTTGGGCCTCCCAGACTTGACAGTTTTTTTCTTTAAAATAGATTATTCTCACTCTTGGGGATTTATCCCATCAATTTACTGATATGGGTAGAAGTGAGAAAAGTGAGGAAGATTAATATGGTAAAAGGCATAGAGGATGCAAAGATGCTGGATAATATTTACTTGCTTTTCTGCCATGGAGGCTGTGAAAATTAATTAGTTAATATGTACGTGGCATTTTGGAGTGAAGTCTTGTATAAATGTGGAGTATTAAGAGCCCTTCTGCTGTGTCTGTACAAACTGAGCCAACCTCTTATGAAAAGCTCTTTTTTCCCCCTACACCCCTACCTAGCCACCAAGGCAGCCTTATGGGCTTGTTGCACTCTGCAGGATAAAATGGAAGGATCTCTAGGTTAGATCCTTTTAGGGAGCAGTGATGCTTTCGTTTCTAATGTCTTATTCTTTGTTTTCATTGTTAATGGATCAATGCTTGCATTAGATTAATGGTTGCTGTGGAACTCTAGCCTGGTTAGAAGGGACATGTATTGCAGGAGATCACGAGGCATGTTTATTTTTTAAATTAACACCTTTAAAAAAAATCAATCTAAGAACTAAATGTGGGCATTGCTTCCTCTCACCAAAGCCCTGTAGGATGATGGTTCCGCTAGGCTTTTGTCTTTCCCTTAGGCTTAAACTTTAACGTAATCTGAATTCTTGTCCAAATTTCCCCACTTCTGAGGTGCTTATTGAGACAGCTACCATTTATTCCCTTACGCTTCCCTAAAAGCTTGGTGGGGGAGTAATTGTTGGGTGGGGCTCTGCAATTGTTTTGTTTCTATGTGACATCTGATTGTCTTGGAAGGCAGCTGTATTAAAATGTGGGATTTGTAATGTCTGTGCTCGTTTTGGAGATGGCTTTATTAATTCTTGTTTGCGTGGGAGTTGCGGAACAGGCTGCCATCAGACTCAGCATGGGTAGGTGCTGTTGCAGACTCTTCTTATGCAGCTCTTCCGCATCTCCCTCCTGACTGTAGCAACCTCCTCCCCACCGCTGTTCCAGATGTGACCCCTTGCTGTCTGCAAATACTACTAAGCGTGTGTCATGTAGCCTCTTCTATTCCGGTCCTGGATCATCCTGAACCTCTGCTTCCTCCCTCCCATGCTCACATAAGCTTCTGAGTCCTGACCTAATGATGGTGGAGGAATGGCATGAGGATAGCACTTAAAATTTTTTCTTATTCTTTTCAGAGATGCTGCAGTTCGTCAGCAACCAGGTTGGGGAGTTTCCGGATCTGTTTTCAGAGCAGTTATGTGGCACCTTCCAGAGCAGTGGTGGAAGTAGCAGTGGTGGAACCTTGGACCATCCACTGCAGAGCTCATACAGCCAGGCACAGCTGCAGTCCTTCCCATCCACCGCTGCCTCTCCCCAGCTCCAGGCTGTGCAAGTCAAAGTGCCCCAGGCAACAGCACCTGCCCCTCAGCGGTCTGCACCCCTCCTTCAGCCTCGTCCCCAGCTCCAGCCCCAGCTCCAACAGCAAACGGTGATGATTACTCCAACTTTCAGCTCTGCTCCCCAGACCAGGTTCATTCAGCAACCGCTGATATACCAGAACGCAGCCACGAGTTTTCAAGGTAGCGCCTGGGGGCTCAGAACGCTGTTTTTTGTATTGTAGGCACGAAAAAAAGCTACTTTCCAGAGAAAACGTAGGCATGATGGCTCTAGAGGATGCTGTTTGCCCAATAATTCTAATTTATGACCTGGTCTTTGAGAAATCGCCGGTACAGCATGAAGAGTTTCAGTCTAAATGAAGTGTACTGTCACTGCGACTCAATGGGCAAGACAGGAAAACTCTAGTGTGTGGGTTTCTAACTCTTTTCGTATGATCTACTTGTGACTCATCTACACTTGCTCGCCTCAAACGTGGCCCCACAATCCTTGGCATTGGCTTCTTGGGGGGGCTTTGTAGGTGCTTTAGAAATTGTCACAGTTTACTTTTGTAGTGCTGCTAGCTGTGGGAGCAAAGGATAAACCCAGGACCTGAACTCTCATTCTCTCCCACATGGCAGTATGTTTTGCCACTAGAAGGTTGAGCCGTCTTCCCGCTGTGGCTGTGCATCCAGGGCAATAAAATAAGGGACTAAAGCATGTGGTATGAGGATTCAGGTACTCAGTTAATGCTTTTGCTGCGTAGGGGCACTTCCCAGAAGGTTTAATTGGAAATCATCTTACCTTGGTGCCTGGGAGCCCTCGTCATGGACCAGGACTCCCCTGAGCTAGGTGCTGTACAAACACAGAACAAAAAGCCCCTGCCCCAAGGAGCTAAACTAATAAAAATAATGAGCTCTCATTAAGGTCAGTCATTATAGTTCTCTATTGTTTAGGCATCAGATTCTGTTCTCATTTCAGGTGCCAAGAGCTGATGCAAGGGATAAGTCACAGGGAGTATTAATGGCAGCATAGTAGGGAAGGCTGGGCCAGAGACTCTGATATAATTAAAACGTTCAGCAGATAAAAGGGTGCCCAACCTCTTCCTCCCATGCTCTTGCCATTCAGCTGGTTCCCAGTGCATCTCAGATTCTTATGTGCTAGGCCCAGTGCCATCAAGGGAATTTGTAAGGTAGTTCACAAGGTAGTGGTGGTGCCATGAGTTACCTACTCAGCCATTTACAATCTTCTTGGGTGTCACTCACAACCCCCAGACTGAGCGCCTCTCTGCTGTGCTATCCCTCACATCTTTTTCTTCTTTTCAGTGCTTCAGCCTCAGGTTCAGAGCCTGGTGACGTCCTCCCAAGTTCAGCCAGTCACCATCCAGCAGCAGGTGCAGACTGTGCAGGCTCAGAGAGTGTTCACACAGGCTGCCAATGGCACCATCCAAACACTAACCCCTGCCACAGTCCAGACAGTAGCTGCTCCTCAGGTCCAGCAAGTTCCAGTAAGTAAAAATATGGAATATGCAAAGAAGGGTGTGCCTAGTGCCCTCAGCAAATGCAGTGTGGAGGGCACAATTTGCAGAACTCCCCAGGTTCCATCAGGGAGGATAAGGCAGGAGCAGGCTTGGTTGCTGACTGATCCAGGAATTGGGTGTGGCGGGTGGGGCTGGCTGAAGCTTAGTTGCTTGATTGGTGCTGGGCTTCCTCTGGGATCCTGAGTTGTTGGGTGTGGAAAGTGATTCTAACAAATCTTTCCAAAAACATCTTGCTTTATTTAGCCCAGGCAAAAGAGCTCCTCATTGTGAACATACCACTTGGAATGTTTTGGACTTCACCCTCAGCAAGTTTGCAGATGACACTAAACTGGGAGGAGTGGTAGATACGCTGGAGGGTAGGGATAGTATACAGAAGAACCTAAACAAATTAGAGGATTGGGCCAAAAGAAATCTGATGAGGTTCAACAAGGACAAGTGCAGAGTCCTGCATAGGATTCTTTCGTCCTAAGTGCACTGCTACAGACTAGGAACCGAGTGGCTAGGCAGCAGTTCTGCAGAAAAGGACCTAGGGGTTACAGTGGACAAGAAGCTGGATATGAATCAAAAGTGTGCCCTTGTTGCCAAGAAGGCTAACGGCATTTTGGGCTGTATAAGTAGGGGCATTGCCAGCAGATCGAAGGATGTGATCATTCCTCTCTATTTGACATTGATGAGGCCTCATCTGGAGTACTGTGTCCAGTTTTAGGCCCCACACTACAAGAAGGATGTGGAAAAATTCGAAAGAGTCCAGCGGAGAGCAATAAAAATGATTAGGGGGCTGGAGCACATGACTTATGAGGAGAGGCTGAGGGAACTGCGATTGTTTAGTCTGCAGAAGAGAAAAATGAGGGGGGATTTGATAGCTGCTTTCAACTACCTGAAAGGGGGTTCCAAAGAGGATGGATCTAGACTGTTCTCAGTGGTACCAGATGACAGAATAAGGAGTAATGGTCTCAAGTTGCAGTGGGGGAGGTTTAGGTTGAATATTAGGAAAAACTTTTTCACTAGGAGGGTGGTGAAGCACTGGAATGGGTTACCTAGGGAGGTGGTGGAATCTCCTTCCTTAGAGGTTTTTAAGGTCAGGTTTGACAAAGCCCTGGCTGGGATGATTTCTTTGGGGATTGGTCTTCCTTTGAGCAGGGGGTTGGACTAGATGACCTCCTAAGATCCCTTCCAATCCTGATATTCTATGAATATCTGTCTTGTCACATAGCATGATTAGATGTAGCACTGGGCAAACTTCACAAGTTTGACTAAGCATCAAAAGTCTGGCTGCATAGTTGCACGTTATCCTGTGTGTCTAAGTTGCTTTGGTCAGCCAAACCAAACTGGAAATCTCATGCTAGCAGTCTTTTATGGTAGATTTCTAATTGTTCCTATTTTTGTTTAGGCTGCCAATAACCTGTGTGCTTCTTCTGTTCCTGTTAGAATTTCACCGATGCAGCTATTAGAGCATTTTCCACTGTGAATGTCTGCCATATGGAACATCATCCAGTATTTCTCTGCTGCTTCATCTTTTATCAAATCTCTTCTGAAAATATACCCACAAGAGTAAAGGGATCTGTTTTCTCCCTTTGCTATTATGTGAAGTGCTTCACCGTAGGGTATACACTCTGTATGAAAGAGATTACTGAGGTTAAGCAAAACAGTATCATGCCACTTATTGTCCCACCCAGGATCAGGAATGGTGAAGTAGCTGCAAAAATGGAAAAGCAAGGAAGAATATTTTAGAATAAAGGGTAACCAGCCTTTACTGTTGGCTTCAATTTGAGTGAAGTTTGGGTTAACTGATTATTTCAGCCAAATGAGGTAAAACCTGACCTTAATTCTCAGGCCATAGGTGAGAATGATGGAATCCTAGAAATGTAGGGCTGGAAGAGACCTTGTGAGGTCATTGAGTCCAGCACCCTGCAGGACCAAGTACATCTAGACCATCCTGGACAGGTGTCTGTACAACCTGTTCTTAAAAACTTCCCATGATGGGGAATCCACAACCTCCCTTGGAAGCCTATTACAGAGCTTAATTCTCCTTATAGTTGGAAAGTTTTTCTTAGTATCTAATGTAAATCTCTCTTGCTGCAGATTAAGCCCATTATTTCTTGTCCTACTTTCAGAGGACATGGAGAACAATTGACCACCATCCTCTTTATAACAGCACTTAACTTACTTGAAGGCTGTTATCAGGCTCTCCTCAGTCATCTTTTCTCAAGACTAAACATGCCCAGTTTTTGAACCTTTCCTTATAGGTCAAGTTTTCTAAGCCTTTTATCGTTTTTGTTGCTCTCCTCTGGACTTTGTCCACATCTTTCCTAAAGTATGGCACCCAGAGCTGGATGCAGTACTCCAGCTGAGACCTCACCACTGCCAAGTAGAGCAGAACAGTTACCAAATGCTATTAGACTTTCACAATTGCACCACATTGACTCCTATTCCATTATTTGATCCATTATACCGTCCAGATCCTCTCAGAAGTCCTACCACCCAGCTAGTTGTTCCCTATTCTGTAGTTGTGCATTTGATTTTTTCCCTTCCTCAATGTAATAATTTGCACTTGTTTTTATTGAATTTCATCTTGTTGATTTAAAAACAATTATCTAATTTGTCATGGTTGTTTTGAATTCTAATCCTGTATGCCAAAAACGCTTGCTGCCACTCTCACCTTGGTGTCATCTGCAGATTTTATAAGTGTACTTTCTACACCATTGTCCAAGTCATTAATTGAAAATATTGAATTGTATTGGACTCAGGACTGACCCCTGTGGGACCCCACTAGGTACCTCTTTATTTTGACACCAAATGGTTGATGATTACTCTGAGTACAGTCTTGCAACCAGTTGTGCACCCACATTAGAGTAATTTTCCCTAGTTTGCTCATGAGAATTTAATGTTGGACTGTGTCAAATGCCTTACTAAAATCAAGCTATACCATGTCTACAGCTTTCCCCTATCTCTTAGTCCAGTAACCCTGTCAAAGAAGGAAATTGGGTTGGTTTGTTATGATTTGTTCTTAACAAATCCATGCTGGGTATACTTATAATCCTATTATCCTTTAGATGCTTACACAAGGATTGTTTAATAATTTGTTCTATATCTTGCCAGGTATCAGTTAGGCTGACTGGTCTATAATTCCCCAAGACCTCTTTGTTCCTCTTTTTAATGATAGGTACTACGTTTATCCTTCTCCAGTCCGCTGGGATCTCACTCATACTCCATGAATTCTTGGAGATGATTGGTAACTGTTCAGAAATTGATTCAACTAGTTCCTTAAGGACTGTAGGATGAATTTCATCAGGACCTGCTGACTGAATACATCTAACTTGTCTAAATATTCTTGAGCCTGTTTTCCCTATTTTGGCTTGCTTTCCTTCCCCTTTGTTGTCAATATTATGTTGAGTATCTGTTCACCATTAACTTTTTAGTGAAGATTGAAGCAAAATAGGTTTTAAACTCCTCAGCTTTCTTGATGTCATCGCTTATTAGCTCTCCTTCCCTGCTAAGAAGAGGACCTACGTTTTCCTTTGTCTGTCTCTTGCTCCTACTGTGTCTGAAGAACCTCTTCTTACTGCCTTTTATGTTCCTTGCTAGTGGAATTCATTTCGTGCCTTGACCGTTCTGATTTTGTCTCTACATGCCTGTACTTTCTTTGAACTCTTCCTTAGCACTTTATCCACGTTTCCACATTTTTTAGGATTCCCTTTTGATTTTTCAGGTAATTAAAGAGCTCCTGGTGGGCCATATTGGCCTCTCACTATTCTTCCTATCTTTCTTTTGCATTGGGATAGTTTGCAGTTGTGACTTTAATATTGTCTCCTTAAGAAACTGCCATATCACTTGAACTCCTTTTCCCTTAGATTGTCTTCCCATGGGACCTTACCTACCAGTTCTGAGTTTATTAAAATCTGCTTCTTTCAAGTCCATTGTCCTTCTGCTGCTGCTCTCATTCCTTCCTTTCCTTAGACTCATGAATCTCTCATTTCATGATCACTTTTCACCCAAATTGCCTTCCACCTTTAGCTCCACAATCAAACCCTCCCTGTGTCCAAGAATCAAATCTAAAATGGCTGTCCCTGTTATGACCTCCACTTTCTGAAATAAAAAGTAGTCCTCAGTATGTTCCAGGAACTTACTAGAGATTTTGTGTGTTGCTGTATTACTTTTAACTACCCAGACATATATTGGAAAAGACCTCCATTACTATCAGGCTTGTGTTTTGGATATTTCTGTTTGTTCGCCACCGCCATCGCATCCTCCTGACTTGGTGGTCTATAATACGGCCGGAAATGCTGTGTTCAAACCAGCATTTGAATGGCTGCTAGAGTGCTCACCCCAGTAAAATAGGGTATGTTCTCAGGGGAGCCAGTTATAGGTGCAACCACTGCAGAGGGGAGACTTACACCCACCCTTTTATTTTTGCATGTTCATTTCCCCATAGAAATAGACATGACTTGAAAACCAGTGGCAGTCTTGTTTCTTCCTTTCCCATCTTCCAGCCTTGCGTACAGGTTGTCTCATTGTGGAGTTTGCGCTGACTTCTGACATTCAGAGAAAGTCCTGGTGGTGTGGGGTGAGGGAAATAGGGTTTCCGGATCCCAGGCTTTTGCTACCTACCAATTCTTCATGCAGTCGGATAGGTCTGTTATGTGACAAGTTTGTGGTTTCTGGAGATGGAGATGTATTTCCTGATGCTCACCTGCTGTGTTCCCTAGGTTCTGGTCCAGCCTCAGATCATAAAGACAGATTCTCTTGTCTTGACAACTCTGAAGGCAGATGGTAATCCAGTTATGGCTGCAGTTCATAATCCGGCCCTCACTACACTGACCACCCCTATTCAGACAACAGCACTGCAGGTACCGGTATGAACATTTTCTCTAAGTTGTTGCCTCTCCTTTTAAGTGTTTGTTAGTGCTCTCCATAAGTGACAATGGGAGGGAGTTGGAGTGCTGTCCTGGTCATGCCCGAGATGAGGAATAGCCTCTCTCTTCCACCAAGGCTACATATGCAATTTGTGCATTTTTGGCAGTATCTGCTGACCAGAGAGCAAAGACCAAGGGTAGATTGCTGTTCACCTTTTTGCTGCATTAGCTGGAGAGGAACATGAACTAATAATCCACTGCCATTTTAAAGCTCATTGGAACAGGAGAGCACTCATCATTACAAGGTAGCAAACTTAAAATAGCTCAAAGAAATCTTAATGCATACTCTGTGAAACTTGCTACTACTAGATATTATTCAGGCAGATGGCATGGTAAATTTCAAACACAGGTGTCTATGTGAAAAGCATCCTCAGTGACACTTAACTGTAATAGCGATTACAGGAACTGTCAGGCATGCTCCATAGCATAAACAGATCACTGACTCAAAAAGAAAATCTCCTGGAAAGGTTCTAGTATTGCATAGACTGGTTCATGATGAGAATGTTTCTTTTTCTCCCAAAGCATCCACAGTTGGAGACAACTTTACAAGCCTAGATTAACCATTGGCTTGCTCTGGCATGGTAGCTGGTTTTATTGGGTAGTTGTGAGCAAACTGTAAATAGAATTGTCAAAATATTGGCTCCTTTTTAAAAAAGGAGTTGCTATCCTAGCTTGCAAAAGACCATCTGGCCAAGCAGCACAAAGATTTGAAGGGGTAGTAAAATAGAAGCCTTGGGCCATACTTGCTAGGTGGTGGAATTATGCATTTTTTCACTTCCCCCACAAAGGGATTCTCAAAGAGCTTTATTTCTCATTGTATAAAGGTAGTTTTGGAGAGCCATTGGTTAGTACAAAGGATTTTGGGAGCCAGCAGAATCTTGAGTTTGTTTTTCACATGTTCAAATGAAAGTGACTCAACACTGGTGAAAAGTCTTAGGTCAGCAATCCTGGAGAATAAAGTACTTCCTCTCCATACAGATATTGGCATGGCTGATGGCATTGCTCTACTAATGTGTCTTATCCTTGAGTTGGGGATGGAGTGTGTATTGAGGTGAGGGAGTGTATTTCCTTGGTCGCTGTAACCCTTTTATTTCCTGATTCCACACTTTGTTTTTCAGACTCCTTTTTCTCATGTGGCACATATATCGTGTGTAACTTAGCTGTTACTCTTAATGCTGTTTGTTCTCTGCCTTTTTAGACCTTGGTTGGCAGCAATGGAACCATTTTGACCACGATGCCCATGATGATGGGACAGGAAAAGATGCCCCTCAAACAGGTGCCTGGTGGGGTCAAGCAGCTGGAACCGCCCAAAGAAGGAGAGAGGAGGACGACCCATAACATCATTGAGAAGCGGTATCGGTCATCTATAAATGACAAGATCATTGAGCTGAAGGACCTGGTCATGGGAACAGATGCCAAGGTAAAGAGATGAAAGCTGCTGTCATTAAGCTTGTGTGGTCTGCAGCCCTCTCACCTCCAGATGTGTTAGATAAGAAGAATCCTGTCTGACTGCTTCGTTGGTGAGACCTTAGCTGGTGCAAGCTATTAGTAGTAGTTGTTTTTATTAATTATTATTTGATTGGGATGGTAGGCTGCCAAGGAAAACACATGAATAAGAATACTACTGGCTCAGTGTTCCACGGTGATGCTAGGGGCACTGTTGCTGGAGACGGAGGTAACAAAACACATGACCTAACCTGTCTTGGTGGTTAAAGATTCTCTGGGCCTTTTGTAAGAGTTGTGTTAAATAACTCTCTGGTCAAATCCCAACCTGGCTAACTACAGTGTTACACCGTTCCCCAGTAGTTTCAATACGGTAGTCTTTGCTTCCTTTCTTAACTGTACTGTGCTGTTAAATAGCTACCTGGAAGCGGCTGAATTTCCGTGATGGGTAGATGAATCCTATAAATTGTCTCAAAAGAGCTTTGGAATGAAAGCTGTAGAAATATAAAACTATTTTTTTTACACGGAACTGGGCAATTTGATTCCTTGTTGCTTTGGTTTGAGAGAACTACTATTGGTTCAAATGCTAAAGGTGTTATGGTGGCAAATAATAAGACCCGAATTCAGGGTTATGCCCTTTCATCCGTGCTATTTGCTGACCTCACTCTTGCAGATAAGGGAGCTGCAATTCTTAACATTGCTTCTGGTGCTAGTGAGGTCATCAGCTGTTGCCTGGGGAAACGGGAAACTTGAGATTTGAAAAACCAGGCGATACACAGTGCTTCCATAGCTGTATGTCTGAGCGGCTCCATGTGCTTTACAAGCTAAACCTAGCAGCATCCCCTAGCAGGCAAATATTTTCACTCTACCGATGAAGGTGGGTTAGGAGGTCTGAGGCACGAAGAAGTTATGGGACTGGCTGAGGATCTCCTAGTGAGCCAGTGGAAGAGTGAGAAATGGTCGTAGTGTTAATCCATAAAAGCGTGTTCCTCCTGAAGAGAGCCCCTTTACTTACTAGCTATGCACTTGTATCTTTTCTGGTTAAGGCTAGACCTGAATTCTGTTACTCTGATTGGGGTTCTTAAACTGTTTTTAATGTTTGTTTCCAATAAATATTAATTCACCCCTCTGGTTCCCAGACACAGTAACTCCCCCTCTAGTTAGCAAGCCACTCTGCACTTCTCAAAGTGTAATCTTTCCTGACCTCAGTGCTGACCCTTTCAGTGGCTGTGTTGGTGCTACTGGATGGTCATTTTTCCACCCTCTCTGTATATCACACGGCGAAGAGTGTGGCACTGCTTAAGGTGGATGGGCCTCTGGTTATGTGATTGTTCTTATAAACTGCTTTCCACACGTGTTGTTTCCATGCAGATGCACAAATCTGGAGTACTGAGGAAAGCCATTGATTACATTAAATACCTACAGCAGGTCAACCATAAGCTGAGACAGGAGAACATGCTTCTGAAGCTGGCTAACCAGAAAAACAGTAAGTTATCAGAGCCAGGCAGGAGTGGGTCAGGAAGCAGGAGCGTGTGCTTCCTCCTGCCCATTTGCACCAGTGGTGAAAGATTGCATGTGAAATAACATCAGCGTTGGCCCATATCTCTGTGGCAAGCTGAGCAAAGTGGGCAGGGCACAGGGCATGGTCAAGAGGTGTGTAGTAAATGGAATCTCTGATCTTTGCAGAGCTGCTGAAGGGCATTGACTTGAGCAGTCTCGTGGACAACGATGTGGACCTGAAGATGGATGACTTCAACCAAAACGTTCTCTTGATGTCTCCCCCGGCCTCTGACTCGGGGTCCCAGGAGGGCTTCTCCCCCTATTCCATTGACTCTGAGCCGGGAAGCCCGCTCCTGGATGATGCAAAGGTAATCGTAGTTAAAAGGAGAGCAAGGGGGGCTATCCTCTCCAGGGGTACGTCATGGCCAGGACTTTAGATCCTTGTGAGTCTCAACAGTGCCAGCTGCTTATCATTCAGGAGCAGTGCTGACAGAGCTCTGAAGGGTAGGGCTGCAGGGAACGGAGAGGTTCTGTAGGGCAAGGGATGGTGTGGGAGGAAAATCAGATTGTCATAAAGGGTGCAAGATACTCTCTGGACGGGACATGACTCTCACCTAAAAGGGCTCTACTTCAGGGGGAGAGCCAAATGCTTGCTCTTGTTTGTTTGTATTGCAATGGCACATACAGGTTCCAACCAAGCCAGGCTGCATCATGCTAAGCTCTGTACAGATATATATGTAGTAAAAGACCGTGCCTCAAAGAACTTTTAGTCTTGAAGCCAAGACACATGACATGGATGAAATAGGAGATGAAGGAAGGGAGGATGGGTTAATAGTAATAGCATGTATTTACACAAACTAGCTGTGTGCCTAATTTCTACAGGCAATAAGCCCATGAGTAGTTGCAATATTAACTCACCACCTGCCTAGTTATCATCAGATAAAAGGATTTTGTAGGCATCACAACCAAGGTGGGCAAGGTGGCTACATGTGGCTTTGATGGAAGCTTAGTGCTCGCCTAAAATAAGGAATCAAAGAAACTGAAATGATGGGGGCCAGAGGGAAGGTTAGTCACTTTGCTACTCCAGGCCCCTCTTACTGAGCCAGAAATGGCTGCCCCAGAGTTCTTGGTGGCATTAGTCAAATATGCTGAAACTCGTGCTCTCCCCGTCATGCATATGTGTGCGCACACATATACACGCACCCACTTGCTGTTTTACAGTGTGTTTAAAGTTATATCTCTTCCTGCTCTTCCTCTCCATCCCTGCCCTTTGTGAAGGTTAAAGACGAACCCGACTCTCCCCCTGTGGCCCTTGGCATGGTGGATCGCTCTCGAATACTTCTCTGTGCTCTCACATTCCTCTGCCTTTCCTTCAACCCTCTGACATCCCTCCTGGAGGGCCGAGGGATGCCCGAATCAGACAGCCCTGTATACCATGGCTCTGGAAGGAATGTGCTGGCCATCGAGTCAGGTAACCATTTAAAAACAGACTTTCAGAGTGCATCAAGCCTCCTTTGTTTACAAAGTATTGTAGTAGTGAGCTAGAACCCCGGCAAAGGGGGAGGTCAGAGACCTGAATAGACTAGTGAGTGCTTTGACATGATTAGTACTTACTTACAAGAGGAAAACTAGGGGCAGTAAAATCAAACAGTCCAGTGGGTTACCAGAAGGTACCTGTACGTAGCCCATCACCACAAACTACCCTGGTTGGACAGGTGCTGTGGAGTTTTGAACTAAGTCATGTTTTTCTATTTCCATAAGGGTGAACTTTCTAATGAAGTTCAAAGAGCTATTTCTCTGGTCATTTTTCATAATTTACAAATCAAGTCATTTGTGAAAATCAGTGCAGAAATCATGGCTCCTGCCACAATGTTAACTTGGCCATGCTTCCCAGACTGTGTGGTTTATGGTGTGTGTTTAACAGCCTACACAGATGTGTTAAATTACACTTTTAACCAGGGCCAGGAACCCTATAGGGACCTCTGCAGTTCCCTGACTTGTAACTGTGCAGCCGTCATGTTGCACTAGCTTACCTTTGTGCATTTAATTAATATCTTACTGTGTTCCTTTCAGGCATCAAGCATCCTGGGATGCCCAGTTCTTCACTAGAACCACTTGCGCTGTCCTCCCCTCAAGGGGAAGTTTAGTTTTGTTTGTTTTTTTTAAAATTAACTTTGTGAAGCGAGATTTTTTTTTGACGTTGCAAGCTTCTAAGTCAGTGTTCAGATGTCGAGAAATCAGTAACTACAGTCAGTTGAAGAAAATCAAATCTTTCCAAGATTCAGGACGTTAAATGGGGTCACAGTGACATGTTGCCTGTTGAGCTTGTGCTATCCCGGCTGACTTCTCTGTATTTCTCTTTCTGCCAGGTGCTGGCGGCTGGTTTGGCTGGATGATGCCCACTTTGCTGCTGTGGCTGGTGAATGGCGTAATTGTCCTGAGTGTGTGTATAAAGCTCCTTGTGCATGGGGAGCCAGTGACCCGGCTGCACTCCCGCTCGTCTGTAATGTTCTGGCGGCATCGCAAGCAGGCTGACCTGGATTTGGCAAGGGTAAAGCAACCCCGCACTATGCAGAGCAAATCCTGCTCTTCCCCCAGTGAACCCTTTGGCGGTCCTGATGGCTGGCACTTGGGAGAATGCCAGCATTTCTAGGGTTAACCTTCCTGTGCAGTTTGAAGTGGAAAACAGGGAGAGAATTGGTGCCAGATAAAGGACACCAGTCTGCACGAGACAAACAACTAAACATGTATAGCACAGACAGCAGCGCTGTAAGCCTCCCATCTACAGCCCCTGCATCTGTGCCTCACTCCTGCCTTGCAGGGCAGCCTCTGGGGGGAGAGGGGAGTTCAGTCTTCATTCCCGCTCAGTACTTGGCAGCAATGACATTCCTCAGCACGGAGAGCTCAGAGCCGCTCAGGATGCCGCTCCTGGGCTGAGGAGGCTGTGGGAGAACTCGGAGGGAATCACAGAATCATAAGCAGGCAGGCAGAACGGGCTGCTTCGGGAGAGACTGCTGTGCCGAGCAGAGCTGGGGGCTAAAGTGGGGGGGGTGTCCCCCTCCCCCTTCCTCAGGATAGGTCGGTCAGCCTGCTGTCTCCCCTGTCCCACACCACTCTCCTCTCCCTCCCACCGCACACATCCGTTGAAAAAGAGGCTGACGATCTACTAGGATCTCCCTGGAATAATGGGATTGAGAAACCTGCATCATGTGACACTGTATCTGCCCCATGATGCATTGCAAACCCTTCCCAAAGCACCCTGCGTCCAGTTGCACAGTGGGATAGCTACCCATAGTGCACTTCTCTCTGTGACGATGTAAGAGTTGCTAGTGTGGATGCACTCTGCCAACATAGGAGCTAGTGTGGACATGCAACAGCGATTTTAATTAAAGCGGCATAACTTTTGACGACAAAACTTAGTAGTGTAGACAAGTCCCTACACTGGCACTCAGCTGAGAGGTGTCAGATTGCATGGGCCATGGAGACTTAACTCTTCTGGTTCCTGGAGGCTCCAGGGCTTGGGAGGGGAAGGGGGTGTAAATGGGTGTGGAGGTGCATGGAAAAAGCTTGCACTGTCTCTGCTCAGACTGTACATGTTCTGGGGGTAAATAGAGTCCTGTGGTCTCAAGGGCTGTCAATGCAGCCCCATTCAGCAGCTTAAATGATCTTTGTTTAACCATTCACCATTGCATTTGCAGGGGGATTTTGCGGCTGCTGCATCAAATCTGCAGATCTGCCTGTCAGTTCTGGGCCGAGCGCTGCCTGCGTCCCGCTTGGACTTGGCCTGCAGCTTGTCCTGGAACGTGATCCGCTACAGTCTGCAGAAGCTGGGGCTGGTTCGCTGGCTACTGAAGAGGACTTCACGGCGACAGCGAGCAAGAGAGGCTGCTGCCGGTTTTGAGGAGGAGGCCAAGACCAGTGCTCGGGATGCAGCTCTTGCATATCACAAGCTCCATCAGCTCCACATCACAGGTAAGGGCAGAGGTTGCAACAGAACTGTCTTCCCTTGACAAAATGAGGACGCTCGTAGCTGCCCTTCTCATTGGGTCCTTGGCAGGGCTCCTTGTCCTGCTCTCCCCAAATCTGCTACTAGCTCAAGGGACAAGTTACACACAGACTGACTTGAAATGTCACAAAGGAACAACACCAGAAGAACATCTCAGTAGGCGTCCCCTCTCCAGGGGTAATAGTATCGCCTCTGGGGTGCTGTGATTTGTAAGGCACCTCCAGGGCTTTAGTTGGCATGATTGAACATTGTTATAAGGTCCTGTCCACACCACAAAGTGGAAGTGTGTCGAACTGAGTGGGGGGTTAACCACGTAGTAAGCTGATTACCCTACTCAGTTGTAATTGTACCGTGGATGGCCTCCAGAATTCCCCGGGGCACATTTTGCAAGAGTAAGCTGTTAGCAGGTGCCCTGGACAAATTCCAGATTGGTTATGCCACCCTAAAATTCATGTTTTTTAAATAAAACCTGGGGTTTCTCTGACTCTCCTCCCCTGAACTGCTGGGTGGCAGTGCTGTATGCTGTTACACAGCTGACGCAGTCCACCTGGCAGGTTTCCGTAGTAAGTGATCCATGTACATTTGGCTTGAAAAATCAGCTTGTTCCTGGGGAGCAAGAGGCTTTCCCAGGTGGCTGCCATTAACTGCTATAGAACCTAAGCTTTCATGGAAATGATAAACATTGTTTCTAGCCCTTCCGGTTGTGGAGACAATCTTCTAGACATGAACAGCAGGGACCGATGCCATGCCGTCTGCAGAAAGACAGCTTGGAGTCTTTGCTGCTGCTCAGAGCTTTCCCATGCAGCAGCAGATTGAGAACGGACCTGAGTCTCGTCAGTGTTCGCTGTTGCTAGTGGCGATCCTGAGGTTCAAATTCACTCATGTCACTTAAGCAAGGGAAGTGGAAGCAGGTGCCGAGCTAATCACTGGAAGAAGACCCTAAAATCAGAGGGGTGGAGGAGTAGATTAGCAGAGACCACCACCAACACACTCAGGCTTGCATCAGCCAGTAGGTGTGGTACACCTCTGAAACTCTGCTTACGTGTATGTGCACACATACTGATGAGTTTTTGGGGATCGTTACGTGATTAGTGGAGCTTTCACCACTTCCTTTGGTAGAATAATTCACAGTCTAACAAACCTCTGACACATCCTAATGTGTAGCCTAAGCTTCCTTTTGCCAATTTTATCCAATTAATGCTGGTTAGGCCCCATTGGACCACCCTGAGCAATTCTCCACCCTTCTTGATTGTGCTATTCAAATACCTGTACAGTTCTGGGCCCCGAAGGAAGCTGGCTATTCCAGCGATGATGCGTGCAGCAGCACATGACTCCTTCCATGGCTATTTGGCTCTTGGAGAGCTGGGGTGGGGAAGCAGGGAAAGTACAGAGCTGTGGCTGTAGCTCACAGAATCCAGGAAGAGAAGTTCAGGTGTAGCTGCTCTGTACGCAGAGTACTGGGTCATGATGCCTATGGCACGATAAACTTTTTCTGCCAAGATGGTCCAGACTGTGTAGGGTGCAGGCTGTGAGATACACGGTAATTATATTAGTTGCACTAGGATCTGTTTTGCATGGTGACTGTATAGGAGAGGTGAATTCTTCTCCTCTCTCCGTGGCACAGGTAAACTTCCATCCAGCTCGGCCTACTCAGGTTTGCACATGGCCCTGTGCGCTGTGAATCTGGCTGAGTGCGCAGAGGAGAAGATCCCACCCAGCATGATGGCAGAGATCCACCTGACTGCTGCTGTCGGCCTGAAAACCCGCTGCGGAGGCAAGCTGGGCTTCCTGGCGGTGAGTGAGTCCCACTGTTCTCCCCCCAGTGCCTCCCAGCAGAGCTCTGAGCAGGGAAGGCCTGCTTATCTCCAGTCAGTCACTGTTTAGCCAAAGGGCGCATAGTTAGGTCTTGGTGGTTGTGACGCTTTGGGGTTCAACCCAGACCAGTGAGGGGTGGTCACCACCTTCCCTGCGGCTCTGGGTGCCTTCAGTGCTATGCTGCCATGGCTCACAGCCTGACACAACAGCCAGCCTACAGGCATGCAGGTCACACATCCTGTCTTCTACCACCTGGTTACTTTTTACAGAGTGACCCCAACACCCTCCCAGTCCTGAATTTCCCCCAAACTGTCTCCCTGTGACAATCTGCTGGGGTTCCCAGAACCGAGCGTTACTATGTTCCCCCTCTCAGCCTCAGCCAGTGAGAGCTTTGCTACAGCTAAGCTGTGTGACAGCTCCCTGATGCACCAGTTTGTCTGCCTTGCCAGCAAACTTTTCGGGGCTCTGCCAGTCCAAACCTTGCCTTGCAGATAACAGTGAACCCCAACTCCTGAGTTCCCCAGAGACGTCTCCCCCTTTACTGAACACCCTCAGAAGCTTCAGTTCGTTGCTCCTTCAGCAAGACAATACACTGCAGCTCATTAATTTAACTTGGGTTTGACACTCTTATTTCAATCAGTGCACTTGAAAGGGTTATAGTAAAAGTAAATCAAAGTTTGTTTACCTAAAGGACACAAGTTTAAGTGTTACCGAGTATACGGCACAAAGAGAGAGGGTTACAAGCAAACAAAAGTAAAAAATACGCTTCTAAGACTAAAACTTAACTTCAGCAAGTTACAATCCTTACCTAAACTCAATTCCCAAAGACTTCAACCCCTTTGCTTGAAGGATCCAATGTTCTGTG
Source organism: Trachemys scripta elegans (assembly GCF_013100865.1). NCBI lineage: Eukaryota > Metazoa > Chordata > Testudines > Emydidae > Trachemys > Trachemys scripta. Next base: position 88,637,224 of record NC_048298.1, on the reverse strand, counting down.
TTTTCAAGAGCTCTGACCCCCTTGAAGCCCAAGGGATGGGTAACTCAAATGCCTTTTTGCCTCCCATAATATTCATTGTCTCTGTTATCAAAAGCCAGTAAGGCTTCTTGCTGTTCCAGTCACTTTCCATCCCCTTGCTGATTTGCATGTCAAGGGGGCTTCCATTGTTTTGATTCCACGCTGCTTAAATTACACTGGAGACAGGTAGCTGCCTTTCCTCCTGTCTGGGAGAAAACAGGTTTCTCCCTTTGTTTGGTCATACACAGCATAATATCAGCGAGTATCCATAATTCCACATTGTGTAATATTAATCACCAGGGTGACCTGCTTTCATAAGATGTTACTCTATGCTTTTATAGTACAGTAATACTGTATACAATCAGCTGATTCAATTGCTTGTTCGTTGGGGTTTAGACCCCTCTGTTTTCCCCCTGGTATGTTTGGCCCCTGATTCTCACAGTGGTGCCCAACAATTCCACTGAATTGGAATTCTTATGCGCTGGCCTGTAATGAACCTTGCCCTTGTGCTTGCTGTCACTGAGCCATATGCATGATGTTTGCATGTCTGTCTCCCTCTTCTTGGCACCCTTCTCCTTTCTCCCCAGGGTTATTTCTTAAATAAGGCCCAGAGCCTGTGTAGCGCAGAGCGGAGTGCCATTCCCGACTCCCTGCGCTGGCTGTGTCACCCGCTGGGACAGAGGTTTTTTGTGGAACGGAGCTGGACAGTGAAAGCTGCTACAAAGGAGAGTCTGTACTGTGCCCCGAGGAACCCAGGTAAGAGCCACTGTGTGTCTGACACTTTCAAATGCATGACCGTCCAACATCTTGCACAGGAATTCTTTTCTCGCCTCTAATATCTGGGACAGCTTACAGTACCTGATCCCAGAGCTTCTCCAATTCCTGCACACCCCCCAAGTCAAGATCACTTGATTTCCTCCATTGCTAGCAGCTGAGAGGGCAAGTTTAATCCCTTCATTTCCTATCGTGTGCTGTGTTTCTGCACATAGTCCCGCCTCTGTTCTCCAATCACATAACGGAGCAGCATTCCCTCAAGGTGAAGGGCTGAGTGACTAAGAGGGGTAAAACCATGGTCCTTTCTCTTTAGAACAGTATCATACCTGTTATTTTACATGGGTGAAGTTGCATTCCAGATTGGGATCTGTGGGCTGGCTGTGCAGAGCTAGATCACTAATAATGAACAAACCAACAGAGGTGTGGAGGGTCACTTTGAATAAGTCAAAAGTTTGAATTTTGGGGATCTTTTAGGTCCCTGCACCAGTCCCTCAAGAACATCCCTCTTGCTGGCTCCTAATGTTTCTGTCTTGGAGTCTGCTTCCCTCCTCCAGCTGGTCTTGTTGTGTCTGGAGATGCTTGGGTTTGTGAATAAGAAAAGAGCAAGACTCTTGTTCTCTTTTCCAGCTGATCCCATAGCCCAGGTTCACCAGGCCTTCTGTGAGAATCTGTTGGAGAGAGCTGTGGATTCCCTCGTGAAGCCTCAGGCCAGGAAAGGGTCCACGGGACAGGAGGAGGAGGAGCCCTGGTGAGTTTCAGTGCTTAGGTTATTACTGTCTAGATGAGGGGGACCCAATACTCTGGGGCATCAAGGGCTGCATTCATAGTTATTGTCCTCAGGGCTCCTAGTAAATTAACGTACATCTTTTCAATCAAACTTACCACCCTAATGTAACTAATAAGGGCCACTGATCAGTAGTGGGGATTGAACTCAGGACCTGCCAAACCCCCCGCCACTTGAATTTGAAGGAGAAAACTTAGCTGTAACAGTTTTGGGCCCAGACACTTGGAGAGAGACTTGGGGACATACACCAGCTCCATGCCTAACATCTGTTTGTTGGTATCTTGATAGCTAAATAAAAAATGTTAAGTTGCATTTACCAGCAGTGTAAACCAAACCAAAATACATAGATGTGTGAGTGGCAGAGCAGGTTTTGGCTGCAGTCTTTGTCATTGGTCTCTGTCACCACATCTGAGGGAAAGCAAAGAGTTGCTTTTTATTCTCTGAGTTGTCTAGTTTAGGACTGAACTATGGTCATGCCTTGTCCTAGACCAGTCCTAATTGTCTCTCTCAAATCTGTGAAGTTCTGTAGTGATCTGCCCCCCAAAAGAGGGCTTTGGTCCAAGAGGACACCACACTTCTCCCCTCCCCAGCCCCCGATCAGTTAGGAAAAAGTGTAGTTTTTATTATAGTGCAGGTTTAGTTACGTTTTTATTTGTAAATCTAAGTACTGGTATAGTCCCAGTGGGTGACAAACAACTTGATCCAGCTCATTGAAATCGATGTATGACCAGCTACTGCTAATGAAGCGGAAAGGTTGCAAGGTGTTGTATACCGTGCGTGGACTGCTGTGAGAAGGTAGCCCTATGTCTCTAATTGGCAGGGGTCTCTCCTAATACAAATACATTTTCCATGGACAGGATCCCCAAATCCTCTGTGACAGACACAAAGGAACTGGATAAGTACAACATGTGCTGTTGTCTTTGGCCAAGGTTGAGAACATTTGATAGCTTTTGTGACTTGCTGAAATGTAGTTCAGATTGTCTTGGAAGCCACGCATGGAAAGGAGCCTATAAAGGACTCGTAATATTGTCTCACCTAATGTCAGCAGGTGTCATACTGGAGAGAAGGCTGGCAGCTTCCAGACAGCATCTATAAAATTTAAAGTGCTAATTAAAATGTTAGAGCAAATGTTGCCTTTCCCATAAACGTCACTTGTTACACACAGTAATTCTCCTCTGTTCGTTCCAACTAGTCCTTCCCATAATAAATTGCGTTTTTAGGGTTTGTGTTTTCCCACCTATCAACTGACTTACAGAGCAGGTAGAGCATGTTGGTTGAGACCTTGGGGCTAATATTGAGTGTACTCCTGGCCCTGATGACACTGACAGTGAAGCACTAGCTAACACTGCCCCCTGGAGACTGAGGATCTGACTACATTGAAGCCGTAAGGAGTAATTCCCAGTTTGAGGAGACCTACCTGAACCGGCTCTGATTGAGCTAGCATGCTAAAAACAGAATGGGAGCTGCAGTGGTGGGAGGGGCTAGCCACCTGGGTCTCAGTCAGGATCGTACTCAGGGTAGGAAACCCCTTGTATGCCGTGTGCTTGCTCGATCAGAGCTGGCATGGGTATGTCTCCTCGAGCTGGACATTTAACACCATTCCCCCCCCCCCCCCCCGCACCCCCGCCAGCTTGAAGTCCAGACAGACCCTGAGTGCAAACATCTCTGCAATTACACCGGAGGTTAATTCACTGCTCTGGGTGAATCTTAAACCTGGCCTCTCTTCCTCTGCCCAGCACAACCTGGATGGGTCTGTCTACACTGCAGCTGGGAGGGCGCGTCTCAGCATGGGTAGACAGACACAAGCTAGCTTCACTCGAGCTAGTGCACTAAAAAGAGAAGTGTGGTGGATGCGGCTCCGGTGAAAGCTCAGGTTAGCCACCTAAATCCAAGCCTGCCCGAGCCCTGGGTCTGAGCTCACGTGGCTAGTGTCCGTCTCAGTCTCCACCAGAGCTGTGATGTCCACACTGCCCGAGCTAGCATGAGTCTGTTTACCTGTGCGGGGAGGCACACGCCCAGCTGCAGTGTAGACGTACCCAGCCGGCTTCGTCTTGACCCAGTCGTATTCTTCCAGGCTGGGGGAAGGTTGCTCGTAGTAAAGCAGCACTACTCCGAGCTTGAACTCCTGTACCTGCCCCCTAACTCACTAACCTAATGGGTCAGTGGAGCTTATGAATGCGACTCATCCAGATTATATTGTCACACGCTGCAAATGTGGCATCTCATGCCTTGCTGCCTAGTGAATGTCGTTGTCTTGCCTGTGCTTGCAGTGAATTCTCCAGTGCTTTGGAGTACCTGAAATTAGTCAACTCCTTTGTGGACTCGATGGGAAGCGGGACACCACCTTTCAATAGCAGTTCGGTGCTGAAGTCAGCCCTGGGTGAGTGTCGTGGTTCAAAGCTGCTCCATCTCTGGGAGTCTTAATGATAGCCCAGCTTCTGAAGCACCCGTCTTCTTGGGGGTTTACTAACTACAGGGGAATCAGCCTCTGCTGACGTGCAGCCCCTTCTGGGCTGGGACAGAGCTATTCAGCAGCACACCACCTACAGCAGTTCAGCTCCACGGAATAGAAACTCCACTGGCAACTTCAGGTGGACGGAGTGGATTGTGGTGGCTGTGTATGTTGCTGCAGTGCCCAAGATGTGATAGGCACTTTCCAAACCCTCGGAAGGACCACTCCTGCACTTGAGAGCTTCCAGCTGTCAGAGAGCAAATGGGTGCAGGGCAAAGGGGTGCAACATACACACACACAAGTGCAGTGGGCAGGACTCTCTGATCTCACAAGGGGAAGACCTCTTGCCCCCCCAGGAATAGGGTTGGCTAGTGATACAGTCACTGGAGGGATAGCTCAGTGGTTTGAGCATTGGCCTGCTAAACCCAGGGTTGTGAGTTCAATCCTTGAGGGGGCCATTTAGGGATTTGGAGCAAAAATCTGTCTGGGGCTTGGTCCTGCTTTGAGCAGGGGGTTGGACTAGATGACCTCCTGAGGTCCCTTCCAACCCTGATAGTCTATGAAGCTGGAAATAGGTCAGGCTAGTAGAAGCAAACACCCTTACCCTAGCAAGGTTGGGTCTGGTCTGTACTCGGATGGGAGATCTTCAAGGCAAAGTTAGGTGATTCAGTAAACTCCACTCAGTCAGCGGGAACCAATGTGCGAGCATTCTGTGTGCTGCTGGAGTAGCTGCTCTTTGGATGAGAGAGGAAAACTGAGATCTTGACAGCTTGTCATCTGAAGATCCCATGCCCCTCCTTCATTAGGGAGAGAGTCTGGCTAGGCTGACTATGTTCTGAAGGCCAAAAATTCCCCTTGCAGTTTTGAGTGAGTACAGTGTTCTTCACTTCTTCTCCTAGCCTATTGTGTAGCATTATTATGTGCTGTCGAGAAGTTGCGGCATTTCACCCTAGAGACGGCTGCATTTCAGTGCTGGGTGAAATAACTTCTATCCATACATTCCCTAAAGCTCTTCTGGATTCATCAAGGTGGAAGGCACTAGAAATATCAGGCATTATCCTTCTACTTATATGATCTCGGCACAGTTTTTTGTGCTTTCCCTGGCTGCAGTGTTGTCTTACTGTTTCCATAGGCCCTGATTTGGTGTGCAGATGGTGGTCAGCGGCAATCGGCATGGCAATCAGTTGGCTCAGAGGGGACGATGCAGGCGTGAGGTCACGTTTCACAGAAGTGGAGCGGATGCCCAAATCCCTGGAGATGTCTGAGTGCGTGGGCCTTTTACCTTGGTCAAACCACCATATCTTTCCAGAAATGACTATATCAATGGCCCAATTGAAAGCAGATGTTCTGTGGGGCCAGGCACATGTTGACACTTGTCCTGTTGGCTAACCCTATTAGTGCTGCATCAGAAGGTGGTTGCAGTGTCACGCTGGGAGACTGCTTCAGTGCCTGCTGATGCAATGGCATGATGTGGAAACGTCCAACACGTAGAAGTGTTCATTCTCATGTTGATCAGTGTCTGTGTTGCAGATCTCTGGGCAGTGGGTTGGGGAAAGTCTCGTGGGAATGTAACCCCCCTGTACGGGCTATCTAAACGAAAAATTGTGGGGGAAGGTTATCCTCTTCTGGGTCCTTTCTCTCTGAGTTCCCTAGGCTGACGCCCTGTGTGAGGGGAAAGGATGTAAACCTTTCCTAATAACACTGAAAGCAGCAGCAGTGCCCCTCACTGATGAAAGCCCCTTCGTCTAGCTGCATGTGGGCTCCTGTAGACAGAAACTCAGGCTTGGTCTACACTACAAACGTATGTTGGTATAACTATGTTGCTCAGGTGTAGACAGTGCTATGGAGAGCTTCTCCTGTCGACATAGCTACCGCGTCTCGGGGAGGTGGATTACCTACGCCGATGGGAGAAGCTATCCTGTCAGTGTAGATAGTGTCTTCGCTAAGTGCCACAGCAGCCCAGCTGCACTGCTGTAAGTGTAGACAAGCCCTCAGTGGTCCTAGAACTACTAGCACATGTACAGACACGGGCTTTGTGATGGGTGCCCCCCATGCCCTTGGGTCTGCCTGTGCTGCACAAGTCTATACCAGTCTGCAACTTCTCCGGGTTGGCAGTCCTCTTATGCCTGATTATGTGATGGTTTTTTTTGTGATCTGAACCGATTGGGGTGGGGAGAAGGCTGAGACCATTCAACTCATTTCCCTTAAGACTTAAGGTCGGTTCAGTAAAGGTCCTTGGAGGCTCAAGGCTTGTTTGATTAGAACTGGAAGGTGCTTTAGAGCAGCTGCTGGACAGGCCTGGACACAGCACTGCTTGAAAGCGTTGCCCTGTCTCTATCTTTCAGGAATGCCCTGGTGAAAGCGATCTTCCATGTATGCAAAGCCATGCAGGCCTCCCTGTCGGGGAAGGCAGATGGGCAGCAGAGCTCCTTTGGTCACTGCGAGAGGGCCAGCAGCCACCTGTGGAACAGCCTTAACATGAGCAGTGGTGTCTCTAACACTGGCCTCAACAATGTAAGGGTCCAGGGTGCCCTCTGCTAGCTTGTGCTTCCTTCCTGATTCCTGCAGGGAACTACCATGTAGTTTTCACTAAGGCCAGAATGTCGCTCTCGTCTGCCCTTGTGGAGGAGTTCAAGGAATGTCACACTTCCCCCCACTTCTGCTCTGCTCCAGGCTGGAGTGGATTTCCTTCCCCCCAGAATCCCATGCTTATGACTGGAGAAGAGGGAGAGATGGGCACCTCATCCAGCCTTCCCACCCCTCCTGCTTGGTGTGGAGGTGACTGTCTGTTGTAGTGCCATGCTGGGGGCACATGGTCGCAGCTCAGTGCTTGGCCGTGTCATCTTGCCTGTTGCCACCCCTTCTCTTAGTCACCTCCTTATTGATTTGTTCCCGTAGCAGCCCCCATCTCTGGTCTGCTCTGAGGCCACTGATAAATCTGTAAAGTAGGGACTGCTTATGTCCACTCTGGTCTGGCTCGGGGCACTTGACATCATTTGAATGGTTAGTTCCCCTCCTGAACAGGAGTGAGACTGTACAAAGCCATTTCTCTGCATCGGTGCATCTCTCGTATCTTTACTTTTCAGAGCACCGCAAAGCGCGGGCTTCCCTGCAGGACATGTGGGATGCTGGGTTCTGGCCCTCTGTTATTCCTGGGGGGCAGCTGTAGTGCATTGTAGTTGCATTGCATGTTCTGGCAGTACTTGTGCAATGTTTCTGCAGTGCAGTACAGAGGCACTCTCCATTTCTGCAGCGCAGGTAGACTCTCCGAAGGATGGCTAGGATAACACCCCATCTCCCCTGCCTGGGAGCAGCAACGGGTGGGATTCAGGGAGCTTGGGCGGGGACAAGGCCTCCCTTTTCTGCATGTGGTAGAGCTCTCTCTGGCCTGTAGCATTCTGCCTCTGGCGGAGATCTTGGTCGATCTCAGTAAGCTACTGCCTGGTCAGTACTTGGATGGGAAGACCGCCAAGGAAGCCTGGCGCTGCTGATTCCATTTGGAATAGCCTCTTGGTGTGTAACTAGAGTGTGTGTTTAAGGGTGGTGTTGCCCTGGGTGACACCATGGAGCTCTGAGGTGGGACTGGTGGCTCTCCCATAGCCATCTGCAAGCGGGCCGGCCTGTCACTGTGCAGCTGTGGAGGGCACTGATGTGGTTAATGGATCAAGCCAAATGTGATCATCAAAATTTCCTTTCTGTGATTCAGTGTAACAATACAGAGCAGGTTGTGGTGTGCTGAAGGAGGGCGCATCAAGTGCTTGCTTGCTTTAGGCATGCTGTCCTGCAGCCTCTAGCTTTAAGGGTCTCAGGTTACGGCAGCCTGGCTCGGGAGTAACTAACTCTCTGGGGCAGGATGGCTCCAGGTGACTGGTCAAATGTGGAGCCTTTTGCCTCGGCTGGTGGTTTGAATCCAGCTCAGCTTGATAGTGACTGAAGGTTGTTTTGGATTTTTGGTGGCTGATCTGCTGAGCTGGCACCACATCGCAGAGCCATAACACCATGTCAGCAGCACTCGCCCTCTAGAAATGGTCCTTCCTGTTCTGAAACGAAGGAGAGGACTTTGGTCCCCAGAGCCATTGATTTGGGCACCTCTCGGCAGCACTAAATTCCCCTTCAAAATTACTCGAGGCATTTAGCAAAGTGGTTCTGCTCAGGTGGGCTGGTCACTCTGCCTGCTCGCAGCTAGAGGGCACTGCTGCTCCCAGCCATGGTTAATCCTGGCCACTCTGCAGTGGGCAGCTGTTGGGTCACTTATCTTCTCCGTCCTCTCTTGGGGGGCTCCTTGCAGATGATCCAGCTGCTGACCTGTGACTTACTGCTCTCACTCCGCACCACACTGTGGCAGAAGCAGGCGAACTCCAGCCAGGTCCTGGGTGAGACCTACCACGCCTCGGCCTCTGAGCTGACGGGTTTCCAGCGAGACCTTGGCAGCTTGCGCAAACTGGCCCATGGCTTCAGGCCCGCTTATCGCAAGGTAAAGTTCTGCCTCTTTTCTCATTCCCATCTGCCTTCCCCTCGGTCCCACAGAGCAAGCAGTGTTCGTTTTCAGCCTGCTCTGCACAGCACCACACTTCCAAATAGTCGCCCCAAAGAAGCTTCATCACTTGAGTTTGTAAACCTGAAGTGCAGAAGAGGACAGAATGGCCCAGGGGCTGGAGATAGCGCATGGAGTTCTCACATCTCCAACAGCATTCAGTCTTTCCCCAGGCACTTAGTGAGCGAGAGCCACTCCCCTCCAACAGCTGGGTGGGGAGCTGGCAGTATCCGTCCTGTTCCCAATGGGCAGGTGTCTATATTAGTTAATTGGCCTCCTTTGTGGTATACACTGCTGAGATTGCCAATGAGAGACTAACCCTCCTGTCCCTAGAGGTGACTGCAAGTTGGATTGAGGCCATTGGCAGAGGGTAGGACAGGGAACCATGCCCTGTCTGTCCATGCTGCTCCTGCTCTGTGGATAAATGGAGGACTTGGGTTCTGTCATTTGGATGCTTTTCACTGATTGGACAAAGCACCAGGGAGCATCTTGTGAACAGAGTCCTGTAGTGTCCTGAGGGGATGTGTGTGACATATGGAAGGGACGGAGGTGAAGGCCTGGGGTTTTCCATTTGTAATTCCTGTGATCTCTCTGCTCAGGCTGGGCCACTGGAGAGCCGGGTTGGGGAAGAGTCTGTGCAATGTGGGACTCTGTTTACCCATGTGCTAAACAGTGGCTGAGAAGTACGGTGCAACCCCTCGTGTCTCATCCGGGGTCCTCCCTCTCTTCCCACTCCATGTCCCTAGTCAGTGCAGGGTTACTCCTTATGTTCTAACCTGCAGAGCTTTATCCTGTCTAGTTCTAAATGTGTGTAAACAGCGTGTGTTAAACAGCTAACCCCACTGTCCCGGTTCTCATGGCCAGCTCTGTTCCCAGGACATCAGACCTGTTCTCTGAGATAAGGCCACACCTCTTCCATTTTCTGCCCTGGTTCCTGTGTTGATCTGCTCCTGCCAGCCTCTTCCACCCAGCCCCTTCCTCGCCCTCCTGTACCCTGGCAGTGTAACAGCTTTGCTTCTCACTCCTTTCTTGCCCTCATTTTGGGACCACTCAGTAGGGAGTGCCAGAGGCCTGGCGCGAGGGGAAACCATGTCCCTGCTTGTGAGCTGGGAGCTCTGTCCCACGTGGCGGCAGCATGGGATATGCAGTATGGACGTAGGATCTTCCCAGCGTGAGGCTGCCCATCGTTGCCTTCTGCTCTCTTCCCCCCAGGTGTTCCTGCACGAGGCTACTGTGCGCTTGATGGCAGGCGCCAGCCCCACCCGCACTCACCAGCTGCTGGAGCACAGCTTGAGGCGACGCACCCCCCAGAGCGGCAAACAAGGTCGGTGTGGGAACAAGCTCCCTGCTGGGAGAGGGGTCTGTAGCATTCTTTGTGCCGTGGGCTCTTTGGCAAGCAGGGGGTTATTTGGCAAGGCTTAGTGTCTGGCACTGAGCTGCCCGGCATGGTGCGTGTTGGCAGTGACCTTGCTGAACGATGCAGGGGTTGGAGGCAGGCTGCAGGATCTGTTAGGTCTTCCTGAAGTCCGTAGCTGAGCTGCTGGGGTTTGTGGGGCTTTGGTGCTCTGGTTCAGGGAAATAGATCCCAGCAGAGCCTGGGATCCCTACACAGACTCCAGCAGAAGATGGCATCTCACTGGAGACGCCTATATTCTAGCAACGGAAACCAGGCCCCGGGGCTTCAGGTCACAGGGCAAGCCTTAAAATGCTTCTTAAAAACCATCATTGAGCTGAATTTAAGGGGAGTGAAGTAACCTAATGAGCTACCTTTAGGAAGCCGGGAATTCACAGATCAGGGTAAAGTTTAAAGTGCTGATTTCCTAAAGAAAAGTCATCAGCTTAAAAAAAAAATAAAATAAAAAAAAAAAATTCCTCTTAGCAAGCAAATGTCTTTGCTCAGGTCACAGTGAGCATCCGAGATTACGAATATTGGCACAAGTTAAATTTGGAACTGAGGGCCTGGCCCCTGGTAATAGATCCAGTCTGTTTTTTCCCTGGGATCTGGGTGTTAAGGCTGTGATCCTGGCCAAACTGTAGTTTGGGCCACCTCACCTTGCTGCCTTAAAATAACTCCCTGAAGGTTTCCTATCATCCTACTCAGGCGTGGTGTATTGACCTCCGCAGCGGTCAGCCAGCCCGGAGAAGGCTGCGTTTTATGGTGACCAACAGGATCCCCAGTGCCGGGGTTGGGCTAGAGTTATGCCAGGCTTGGTTGCAATGTTTTTTCTTCTCCTGCACAGGTGAGCTGGACACTCTGCCAGGACAGAGAGAGCGAGCCACGGCGATTCTCCTGGCCTGCCGCCACCTCCCCCTCTCCTTCCTCTCGTCCCCAGGCCAGCGCGCAGTCCTGCTGGCAGAAGCAGCCCGCACGCTGGAGAAAGTGGGGGACAAGCGCTCCTGCAACGACTGCCAGCAAATGATCGTCAAACTGAGCGGAGGCACCGCTATTGCCGCCTCCTAGCCCAGGGGCCGTGCGGCCAAAGCCAGCCTTGTGAGCCATCAGACTGGACTCTCCCCCATTATAGTCCCTCTTTAGAGCAGACCGTTCTAGATTAGGGCCATGCAAGTGGAATCACTTAGGCCGGGGAGGGCTCTGGACTAGCCCAGGGTTAGCTTTCCTAGTGGTTGGCTGCGTTCAGGCCTGGTGGCAGGACTGGAATCTGGCTAGTGCTGTTCTAGTCTGTATAACCAGGCCAGCGGCTGCTAGCAGCTCCCCCACTCCCTTGCCCCTCGCTGGGGTTAGAAGCGATGCCGGCTCAGGAGGAGGGGTCAGCAAGCCCTGAGGATAGAAAAGTGCCATTTCCTGGTGCTGGGTGGGTCTGTGTTCCGGGGGCTGCTCTCCCCTCCCCTCTCCCAGACCCCTCAGGGGAGCCACCTGGAACCCCCTCCCAGGCAAAACCAGCATCTCAGGCAACTCTACCTGCAGGCTGGCTGCCCGCCTGCTCCGGGCTGGCTGGGATGGGGAGGGGAGAGCACTAGCGCGTTCTCAAGGCGGGGCTAATGACGCTGTTTTTATGGGAGCCTTTTTCTATAGACTTTGCGTGTGTGGGGAGCTCTGGGGGAGGGGTGGTGCTTGGGGCCAGCCCACCCCACCCAGGAAATCTCCCTGTGGTTTTTATACAGTTTTTTTTATAGGGATGTTTGTGTCTTTACAAGATGTCGGGAACAGTTTCAGTAGATTTTTCTTCTCAGCACCCCCTGCCCCATGTGCTTCTCCCCCCTCTGGTCACAGAGCTACCTCCTGCCTCTGTTGGGGCCGGGGGAGGGCAGAGTTCTAGTGTAAATCAGCAGCATCCATAATGAGGGCACAAGGGCGCTTTTTTCTGGGCTGCTCATGTGGGTGAGAGACCTAGGATGTGCAGAGACCTGGGCTGAGACGAAGGGAGAGAACTGTCCCTGCTGGGCCCTCTTCATTGGCACAGATTAAAACGGGTTTTAAAAAAGAGAAGGTTTGATACTTCATTACTCAAAATCCTAGACCTGGTGGTTCCCCCCCAGCTCCAGGCCCCTTTGTCTGTCCTCACCTGCACACCCGTCAGTCTGATCTGCATGTCAGGATGTGCCTCCATGGGAGGGAGCTTACATAAACCTGATGTCTGTCACGGTTTGGAGGATCCTGGAGCTGGCTGGATCCTCTGTGTACTAATGCCAAGTCATGTGACTTTGAAAGAGGGTAGGGTGTGGGAGTGACCCAGTTTTCCTTTTTGCTCCACCGTTCACATTGCCTCTGTCCAAAGACTGTGTGAAATCATTCCTGGTCACACCAGCAATACGGAAGCTAGCGCTTGGCAGGAACGCATTGCTGCTGCTCTCCGTGTGCGTGTGCTGTGTGTAGCTAGAAATACAGTGGTACTGGATATAATCCTATCCAAGCAGGTGCCTGCAGCCCTTCGTTACCCAGCACGGTGTCTCATTGCAGAAGCAGAACTCAAAATTTTTGTTAAACCTTTCTAGATTTATTCGGTTTTCTGCAGCAACCGCCGTTGGAGCTTCAGTTACTGCAAAGAAAAGGCTGTTACAATACACGTGGGACCTTCTGCCTCTGTTTTGCAGCGAGCTCCTGGCGAAGGTTTTAAAATGCCACAGAACTAAACACCCTGGGAATGTTGTCCACCACAGCTTTGCTAAGATGTAAACCTTACTGACGTAATTCCTCCTGCCATCAAACCACACTTTGACAGTGGTTCCATGCTCACCGTTATTGAACCGCAGGGCATTCTGCAGTGAAATGCCTCACCCTTGCCCCCGCATCTCTCCCACCCCTTTTGGGGGGCATTTAATGGAAGAGTCATAATTGTAATTATTTCCTCAAAAGAAAATGTCCTTTGTGTCTTCCCAGCGTGTGGGTGGATGCATTCAAAGGCTCCACTTAGAACTCCTGCTTCGCATTGGCGTCAGCAGCCCATGATAAGTGGGACACTCGGGAGTGGCTTTCTTGCCTCTGGTTTCTGGCTCCTGATATCTCGGTAGATCAGTGTACATGAGATGTCCTATGTGTTGATCGTGTTGGCTGGTTCTGCGTTAAACCCACATGAGTACAATAACGTGGTGATACGAGTACCTTGGGAGTTTGGCACAAGAACAGATGCTGTTTTTTATGGCTCAGCACCACAGCTTCTTGGCTCGTCAGATGGGACAGAGATACAGCTTGTTTGTGGAGAGGCTAATGCCCATCCACCCTCCAAGGCAGGATGAAACTAAGACCCTGGTTTCCAAACAAACTACTCCCATAAAAGCTTCTTGCTCTAAAGCCCTAGACTTTTTAATCTGTTCAGGAATGTATCTGCCCATGGCATCCTCCATGTCATTTCAGACCTCCACTGGTTGGTCTGCCATGGCTACAGTACTTTACTAGGGAGGGGAGGAGTTCCACACCCATCCCTGTTTGTCCAGGCACTCATGGGAAGTGGTGAACCATCTCCTCCCCTGGTCACTTCATTTAAAGGTGAACAGAACACTGTACCGGAGTGTTAGCGGGGGGGGGGGGGGGGGGGAGTGGGATGGACACCTAGAAGATGTCGAGGGCAGTACTGATAGCTTAAGGACAGTGCAGGCTGCCCTTGTGCAAATGGTCCATGCATGATGTTTGTTCTTTACACCTGTGGCACTTCTTCAGGTGTGAGATTCCTCTCTGTGCCTGTTTGTGTGCTGTTATTTATGGACCCGCTGTCTGTCTATCCCCCCATCTTTTTCCATGTATACACTGTAATATTTTTTGGGGGGGGGGTGTGTTTATGGATGATGTGAAAAAACTGTCTATTTATCCAACTGATATTAGGAGTAGGGACACTTCACTGTAAAAGTTATAGCTGGTGATGGCTCTAAGGAACCATTTCTGCTCTTTGAGAGGTGCCCAGTTATGTACCCTGTCCCAGTGCTAGAGAGCAACTGTTGCCTAATAAAGACCGATGGTACCACCTGGCCCTGTGTATGGTGTATTTATTAGTGCCCCCCCACCCCTCCATCCATGCTGCCTTTTGGCAGTGGTAAAACTGAATAGCTTTTAAACTCCGCAATGAAAGGGGTTGGACTAGAAATGGCCAAACCACCAAAGTTCTTTAAAGGGGAGTCGCTTCATAGAAGTATCTACAAGCCCCAGTGCTTATCTTGACATCTTGTCTGCTAAACTAGGCTGGAAATCTTGCCTCGAAGGACTTCCTACTGCTCACCACACCAGGAATGTAAGCAAGAGCAGCATTTCCTGGTAGTTTGGGGTTCCTGCTTCTTGTGGAACCTGCCAGTACAGCGCACCAGATTGCACTAGTGGTCCGTCTAGTCCAGGATCCTGTCTCTGCCAGTGGTCATCACCAAATGCTTCAGGGGTAGGTGTAAAACCCTGTAATGGACAATTATGAAATAACATGCTCATAGGGGAAACTTTTGCATAACTCCTGTTACTCCTGCTCTTTATTTGATCCCTTAGTTTCTTTTATAGCCCCTTGTGAAGGGCTTCTGACAAAAGCTTTTAAAAATCCAAATTAGAACAACGCCTTCTCCTTTATCCACTGTTTTGTTCACATGCTCAAAGACTCCTAGTTGACGAGGGCTGTACTTTCCTTTTTGAAAGCCCTGCTGGCTTGTCCCATAAATCTACGTCTTCATTTTATTTGTAATTATAGCTTTCAACCTGTTGTCCTGGTGGTATGAAACTCCTAGGATCACCTCAGTGCTTAAGGTAAGCACAGCATTTGCTATAGTAGCTGATCTTAACAAGCGGATGTTTTTGTTTGCAGCTCAACTGCTTCAGTCTTAAATACCTTTAAATACAGTGTGTATCCTCTGGAGCTCATGAATTGGTGGTCTTGAATCTAGCCATTGTTCTGGCTTCTTCTCCTTGGATATCTTGTGCTTCATCTTAGCCACATGAAGAGCAGTTTTGGATAGACATCTCCCCCAACCGCCTCTAAGTGATGAGGACTGATGCAAAGAAATGCTTTGCTCTCCATTTCTCCCTTTATGTTTTGGGAGTCAAGCAGATTGATCCCCAGGCTTCCTGCTTCAGAGACACACGTCACACACACACTTTTTTCTCATTTTAATGTCGGTTATTCTTCAAAATTCTCTTGTAACCCACCAGATTTCCATTTGACCTGCCATTGTTTGTTTGGTTATTGGCTTCACTAGGGCTGGATTTCCATTTTCTGAAAGATGCTTGTTTGACTCAAATAACCTCTTGAAGTTTCCATTTAGCCATACTGGTTTTATTCTCCTTGCCTTCCTACTTCCTTGTTTGGTTAGGGGTATGCCTAACTTCTGTGACTCTGTTAGAGTTGCTGACCTAGCCTCCATGCAGACTCCAGGTGTCTTAATTTCCTTTTTGTGTCTTTGACTAGCTTCCTCATTTAAACAAAAAAATGAGACTTCTAAAGCTGTCTGTGCTATGTCTAATTCTTTCCCTAAGAGTGTTGCACTTAATTAAATAGTCTCAGATTCACATAGGTATTTATTTTCCTAACTTTCAATGAAAGTTAGGAGCCTAAATGCCTTTGGGGATGTGGGCCTTTGTGATCACTATTCCTTAGTGGGTTTGCTATTGTAAACCAACTCCTGTGTTAGAACCAACTCAAGAGTAACCTCTGCTCTTGGGTGCTTTAGAACTAGCTGTTCCAGAAACTGTTGGGAAATTGCTTCTCTAGCCCTTGTCTGGCTGGGAGATTTAACCAGATATGAGCGGCTGACTGGAGTTGCCCATTGTTATATTTGACTTAGTTCCCTTGTCAATCAATCTTAACAGGGTGCATCTGCTATTCTTTTCCTGAGTAGGTAGTGGTATAACCCTCCCCGTACGTTTGTGCTCTTATTGGGGTCTGTACCCATGCAGATACTACAGCATTTCCTTTCCCTCGGGAACCTTATTTCTTCAAGTGCTGGGGACTCTTGGGACCTGTGTAAATGGAAAATGAGGTGGCAGGTGGTTGGTGAGCGAGGGCCCTTAGGACGGTAGCTAACTCCCCCCCCCCCCCCAAACATCAAAGAAAGAGCTAGTCTCAGTTTTGGGTGAAATCTTGGGTTGGATTTTTACCTAGAGTCGTTTGCCAGCTCTGCAGCTTTACAGCAGTCGGCGTCTGATTCTACTTGTACATACGTCAGGTGCAACCTGCCAACGTGCCTCTCTCCTTCAGAAACCTGCTGTAGCTCCGACAGTTTACTCTTGGGTGCTGATGTCCATTGCACTGGTGCTGTGTGGGTGGTGGGAAAAGCTCCACACTAAAGCTGGACAGAGACCTCTGCATTTCTTGCAGGTTTCTGAACTGCAGCCAGACACAGTAACAATTAGCATTTGCGCTTTCTAGGCTCTTTTCCCTGGTGAAATGATCTCCAGCCTAGTCCTTGGTTTGTAACTCGGGACTTCCTCTCTGAAATCTCTCAGCTGCAGGGCAGGACCAGGCCCCAACACCTGTGCCCTCTCCTGCGGCTGGGGCCGTGAGTCACCCCTGCCTGGAGGAGTCCCAAGTGCCCCCCCCTTGGCCAGATCGGAGGAGTCCCTCTGCCGCACCTCCCCTCCCCGATCCCAAGCCGCTGCAGGGAAAAGTCTCAGTAGGCTGCCTGTGGGGGCTACACAGCTCCCCCCACCACACCTGCCTGGGACCTTTACCTCACTGACGGGCTGTTCAGCACCTTCTTCCTCTCAATCCTTTCTTTCTACCCTCCCTCTTCCACATGCTCCTCAAAGTCATGCCTTCACAAACTCACGCAAGGCCCCTTTGGCTTTCAGAGCACCTCTTCAGGGCTGCAGCTTCTCAGGCCTGCAGATCCTTCCTTTCAATGCGCAGTGGCCAGACATTCCAAACTCAGCCCTTTCCAGGATGGAATACGCTGCCTCCGGATATTGGCGCCCAGGAAGAATTCCTGTTACTCTTCCCTGCTACTCTTTTCCTGATGGATTTACCTCATTGACTTTCCTTTACCAAGCAGCAACTAGGCACCAGCTGCTGGCTCGCTTTGCAAATGGACGCAATCAGGCTGAGCCACTGGGTGCTTGTCAGCAGATCCCCCACCCGAAAGCAATGCTGTGCCTCGGATGAGGTTGCTGCAGCCATGGCACAGAGTACCAGAGGAAATGAGGAATGTGCTGGCAGACAAGGCATTTCTTTCTCCTCATTGGAAAGGCAACATCCTCCCCATCAGAGAATCAAATCCCCATCTCCCACGTGCCAGGCAGGGATATTCACTATTATACTAACAAGGAACAGGGCAGAACCTTTCCCTCCACCGAACTCTTACAGACCAGCTATGGCCAGCTTACACAACACAAAGCGCCCTACTGGGCAACAATGCCCCTTGCTCTCTTCTCCTTTCCCAGGGCAACAACAGCCCTAGGAAAAGCCCTGTCCCTCCTCACATGCAGTTGCCTCTCACTTTTGATATGCCCCATACAGGTCCGGGGCTGCTGACGAGGTGGTATTTGCTACTCAGCTTCCTGGGTCCATCAACAATGTCCCTGGAGTCCAGAGAGACTACTGATGAACCCAGGAAGCGAAATAGCACATACCACCTCCTCAGCCACCCTGAAGCCTGCATGGGGCATAAAGCAAAAATTTCCCCCCCAAAACTCCACAACTTCCTCCCCTGGCCTATTATACCTGCCACCGATGAGGAAGGCTCAATATGATAGTTTCCAGGAAGCTATCTTGTGCCGTGTTGTTAAATTAACCTTAAAGAGAAGATAGGCTCCCAAAGTTACAGCACTAAAAGCTATTCGTTTTATAACCAATCTGTTTACCATAAAAGCTATGGTGTGCATTAGCTGAAATGAGATTTAACCAATCCGCTTTCTATGTTGTCTTTCTGGTACTAGGCTGTACCGCTTATATTTTTGTTCTGAACACATACATTCCCCATACCAAGGGGGGGTGGGGTGTAAAAGTACCTCCCAGGTTTGAACCAGGATAGAACACTTACCACTTGTCCTTTGGGAGGTTCCAGTACTGGCCTATGAGAATAACCCCCTATCTCTTGCTATGGTAAAACACTCGTATGTCCTGATCCTGACAGTCTTCCTATCTACTTACGCCAAAACTTACGTCAGCTAATGCCAGGTATTATGGGATACTTGGCATAAGTGAAAAGGGTTATAAGAAGCCACAGGCCACTTCAGGTGAAAAATGTTATATTAATATGTGGTGTGAATAATACATATATAAGCCCAGCATATATCGGTCAACACAGAGTACTTCTCTCTGCTGTAGTACATAATCCAGCAGGCATTTAGTTCAGCAGAGACCATCCCTAACACAAAGTACTGGTAAAAGGGCCACTCTGAAAGAGCCTCGCTCGTGTTATAAGACAAACGCAGCAAGGGAGGGGGGTGGAGGGGTGGGGGAGAGTATCAAAGGTAATTACAGTTGCTATGTCTGTGGCCACCAGAGGGCAGTAGAACTCTAGCAAAGAAATAGCATGTGAACACTGCAAAGGAAGGACTGCAGCTAGCTGGGAATTTTTCACCAACTTTTTTTTGTTTGTTTGTTTTGTTAGTGCTGATTTGTTGAAATCGTGACTTTCTTGGAACGGGCTGGTTTTGATGAATTTCTCAACTTGAAAACATTTTTGAATTTTTTTTTTTTTTTTTTTTTTGCAACTGTCTGTTTAGTTTTGACATCTTTTGAAATGAAAAGCTCCAGTTTTCTAGTTAAAAACTACTTTTTGTGTATCTATTTATACTAATAGTACCACTAAACAAAAGTGATTAAATCAAACCAAAACACTTTGACCCAAACCAATTTTTTTTTTTTTTTTTTTGGTTCAAGAAAATTTTTGAGCTCTTGATTTTTTTTTTTTTTTTTTTTCAAAATCCCAGTTTTTGATGGAATGGGAAAAGTTTCCTACTCAGGTCTACTAAAGACTTCCAATGCTACTACCATGAAAGGAAGAGCTTGTGCTACATCTGATGTTTCTCTGGGGATGGTTTTGAGGGACATAAGAATGCAGTTGTGCCTGGTACCGGTGTGCTGATGGGTTGAGCGAATCTGGGCTTTTGCCCATGCCCATCTCAGGGTTTCTGATTACTACAGCGCTGTACATTGTAACAGGCATGTCTGAACGCCCTGCAGCAGTGACCAACTTGTTTGCAATGGATCAGTGATGATCTACACAGCTGGGGTTGGAGCTGCACCAGCATGAAGTCAGGTCTCCCTTGGGCTTTCAGAGCAGTAATGATCAGGACACTAGCAAAGGCTTGGGAGGAGTGGAGGTGTCTCCAAGGAGGCTGATGTAGCTGGGGCTCAGGGCCGGCTCTGGCTTTTTTGCCACCCCAGCCAAAAAAGCCTCCCGCTGCCCCACCCTCCCACCCCCTGGCGGGGAGCGTGGCCGGGGCCCTGCTCTCTCCGGCTGGCTGGAGTGCCGGGGGATGGTGGCGAACCCTCCGCAGCTCTGCTCTCCCCCGTGGTGAGCCCGGCCAGGGCCCTGCTCTCCCCGACCGGCCAGAGCGCCGGGAGGAGGGTGGAGAGCCCGGCTGCGGCCCCGCTCTCCCCGGGTGAGTGCCGCCCCCCTCCAGGTGCCGCCCCAAGCACATGCTTGGAGGGCTGGTGCCTGGAGCCGGCCCTGCTGGGGCTTCTGTTGTTGGGTGCAGAATAATGCTTCAGCTGTGCAAGTTGAGTTTTAGGTTGGGCTCACCATTATGGTAGGAGAGCCCTGGTCACCAGATTTGTGTGTGTAGCTGTTTGTTCTAACTCTGGTGACTGCCCAGGCCCTACCCTCTGTGCTCTGATTGTGGACTCTCAAGTTAAGCAGGGTGGTGCCTGGTTAGATCTTGGTTGGGAGAGCTGTGCTGCAAACCAAGTACTTCCTAAGAGGTGGTGGCAGTTCATGCTCAGGCGCACTGAGGCAGGAGCTTGCTCATTCAGGGGCACTGCTCCCAGCGGTGCTGTGTGTAGGGACAAGCTGGGACCCAGCCTCTGACCCTGGCTTGCCAGTAAAGATTTTATGGCACTTTCACCAGGCTGGTGTGTTAGCCCTGCAGAACTGGCCATCGGTCTCCTGCTCTGGTAATTCCATTGTCTGCCTAGAGCCCCTCAGCTAGCTCTCTTGGAGACCTCACTTCCTGCTCCAAACTGCTGTGCAGCGGCACCGCACGGGGCAGGGCGGCAGCCTGCTCCCCCAGAGGTGGTTGCATCTCGGGACACCGGCCTACTCTGCACGGTGGGTCAGGCGCTGTGGGATGGAAAGCGCCGTTGAACTCTAAGCCGTTCTCATTAAGAGATGACGGGAGCGTTCTTGTGGGATTCCACTGAGACCCCCCCCCCCCGTCCCCTCCCACCCACTCAGGAAGCGAAATCAGGTTGGCGCAATGTCGCTCTTTGTTCAGAGGGTCTGTGCCTGTTCTGCTATTAAAGATTAATACTCCTGGGGGACTCCCTGTTGTAAGATGTTAGAATGAGGACAGGCTGCTCTGGGCGCTTGCAAGCGCTCTGACTTCGGTTCTGTTGCTGGGATTTTTTTGGCGGGGGTGGGTGGGGGGTGATTCATTGCTGCTCCCTAGTCCCAGCTGTGCAGGAAACCACCAGCAAGGTGCAGCTGCCCTGATAGAGATGATGGGGCAGGGTCCTGCTGTCACCCTCAGGGCAGCAGCTGCCTGGCAGCTGATACGTGTGGGTGAGGGGCACTGAGCCGCTCCCGGGAGGCCTGAACGCTGTGCTGGCCTGGTGCCAATGCCAGCCTTTGATTTCTGCCACCACGAATTGGCAGGGGACAGATCCAGATAGGAGGGGGATGGGGAAGGGGAAGGAGGGAGAAATGACTGATTAGAACAGCACGTGCCTTCCCCATGGCTCCTTGCTCCTGGGACATGCTTTGTATGGCGCGGTGCAATACTTATGCCTCGCACAAACCTTGGGGGGGAGTTGAAGAATCCTCCCCTGGGCCTTTTCTCCATCAAAGGCCTAATGGGGGGGAGCAGGGCTCTATTCCCGGCCTGAGAGTGATTCACTGCGTGACTATAGCACGTAACTTCTTGCCTGCCACAAGTTCCTCCTCCGTGGAGTGCGTCTGACTGTCCCTTGCAGAGCACGGTGAAGGGCTCAGCCAGGGCGGGTGAAGTGCTCCCAGGTGCCCCAGTGTCAGGTGCTTTGTACCTGCCATGGTTTAGGAGGAAGCTGTTGTGATGCAAAGGGCCCATGCGGCTGTCTCCTCCCTGGAGAACCGGTGTGTTAACAAAGGCAGGGGCAGCTGATGGTTGGAGGGTGAGGAATGAGGTACCCTAGGTCCATAGGCATGCACAGCACATTTCATTAGGGTGTGCATCCAGGGAGCCCCACCCTAGCCCTGGCCTTGCCCTCATCCACTCCCTCCTACTTCCTGCCCCCCTTAGAACCCCCAACCCCTCCTTGTCCCCTGACTGCCCCCTCCTGATAACCCCCCATAATGTAACTGCCTTCCTAGGACCCTACCCCCTACCTGTCTCCTGACTGCCCTGACCCTTAACCACACCCCTGCCCCCAGATGGACTCCCATGCCTATCCAACCGCTCCCCGAGCCCCTCTGGCCCATATCCAACCCGCCCGGCCCAGCCCCCTTACCACGCCGCAGCTCAGAACAGAGTCCCCACCAAATCCCACCCCCTGGACATCCCCTTGACCAACGGCATGATGGCAATTACAGGGCAGGTGCAGAGAGCGCCAACCAAGCTGGAGCGCAGTGGTGGAAGAGCGCTATGACTGATGTAAGTCAACAAAGGTCATGTGTAGCGCTGGGGAGGCAGTGATTGGCTGGGCAGGGGTAAGAGGGTTCTGTGTGGGGCAGTCTGGGTGCAGGCAGCTCAGTGGGGGATCTGGATGTACAGGGAGATTTCAGGTGCAGGGGTAAGGGGAGTCTGCAGGTGGGACCAAGTGAAAGTGGTTGGAACTCAGCGGGGGGGGGGTCTGGGTGCAGGGGAGGTGGAGTTCATTTGGGTGGGGGTCTGGGTGTAGGTGGTTGGGGCTCAGGGGGGAGGGTGTCTGGGGGGGCTCATGAGGATGGTACAGAGGCAGAGGAGGTGGGGTTTGTCAGAGTGAGGGTTTGAGGGGCCTGCTTAACAGGGGAGCCCCAGCTGCTGCCAAGGGGATCTGCACCCTGGGCCCCCATTTCCCCAATCCCACCTCTTTCCCATCCCATGCCCCTTCCCCACCACTCCATCTCCTCCGCATCCCACCCCCTTCCTTCCCAAACTGCCTCTTTCCCCCTGCCCCCGCTTCCCCTATCCTCTTCCCCATCCCATGCCCCTTCCCCACTGCTCCATCTCCTCTGCATCCCACCCCCTTCTTTCCCCCCTGCCCCGCCCCACCCCGCCCCACAACTCACTGTTGTACAAAATGAAGGATGGCTCCCAGCACACAGAAGGGAGCTCAACCAGCACTAGGTCCCAGAAGGTCGTGTCCACCTGCAAAGTCCGGGGAGCTGAGCAGCACCTCCTTTTTTCAGTGGGGCTGCAGCAACTCTGTGTTCACAGAAATGGGGGGGCAGGGGCGTGCATCCCATGTGGCCCCCACCCCTCACCTCTATTTGGGGGGTAATGCCTCCAAACTATGCCATGAACATTCCCAATCACACACCCAGGGCCGGCTCCAGGCACCAGCTTACCAAGCAGGTGCTTGGGACGGCCCCTTCGGAGAGGGGCGGCACATCCAGCTGTTCGGCGGCAATTCGGCGGACAGTCCCTCACTCCTGCTCGGAGCGAAGGACCTCCCGCCGAATTGCCGCCGCAGATCGCTATCGCGGCTTTTTTTGTTTTGTTTTCTTTTTTTTTTGTTTTGTTTGGCTGGTTGGGGCGGCTAAAACCCTGGAGCCGGCCCTGCACACACCCCTGTTTCTCCTTCACTTTCTGCTGGGAAGCAAAGAACACTGCAGGAGGGGGACCTGGGCTGTTTTCATTCCCCCTGGGGCCCAGGAGTACCCCACACAGACCCCCAGCGCCCCTGCCTGCCTGCCCCCCCCCCAGCCACACTCACCGGCCTGCTCGGCAGGGGCTATTTGCCTTGCCTGCCTGAGCCAGCATCACAGCCAGGCTTGGTGGCGGAATCAGTGTGTGTGTGGGGGGGGGGGGAGGGGGGCTGCCCCCCTCACAACCCCTTTGCCTGGGGTCCAGATAAGCCCTCCCCCCCATGCTGGCCGAGAATGACCCGGCCCCTGCACTGGTCCCAGGCGCCTCAGCCCTCGGAGGTGACGGGCTGAGCAAGAGGAACTGGAGCAGCTCCCTCCCTCTCCCTGCTGGGGAGGCATAGGCAGGGCGCTCTAGCACCCCCCCCCCCCACAGCTCCCATGGCCTGAGGTTCCTGGCCAATGTGCTGGGAACCGGGTCAACGCTGGGAGGGAGGCAGGGGGCAGCGTTGCCTCTGCCAAGACTCTCTCTGCACGCAGGGATGCTGGGGAGGGGGGAGCTGCCCCTGAGGTGAGAGCACCCCCACCCCCTGGCCCAACCCACCCTGCTCCCTGTCCCCCGACTGCCCCTGCCCCTTGTCTAATCCCCCTCAGGCTTCTAGCAGCGTCTGGCTCAGCGTGGAGCCATACACACAGCCACGCGGGAGCACGCAGCCCTGCCCCACACAGCTCTGACTGCCCTGCATTAGGGTGTGCATGGGCTAGCCCAGGCTTGGAGGTGAGCTGATGGTGGGGGACTGCTGGGCTCAGGCTGTCCCTGGCAAAGGCAGGAGCTGGGACTTAGATGCCTGTAATCTAAAGGGGCCCAGGCAAGGGGCCCGCATGGTGGCAGGGCAGGGCGTGAGCAGGTGCTGGGCTGGCAATGGGGCAGGGTGTGAGCTGATACTATGGCCATGGGTTGGGCCCCAAGCTGGTGCTGGCCCAGGGGGTGAGCTGGGCCTCAGATGAACGTTCATACCTGACCCACGTCCTGCTGTAGCCCATGTAGGTTTACATATGGCACCGAGCAGAGGCTGTGTCCTACCACATTGCTAAGGATGGCTCCTGAGTCCAGCCAATCTGTCACTGCTCTCGCCCCACCTCTCCCTGCTCCCAACAGTCATTCCCCCGGGAGCGGAAGATGGAAAATGAAAAGCACACGGGGGTTTATACAGCACCGGAGTAGCTGACCACACTAGTTACAGCCAGCTGGCCCCTGCGTGCTGTAGTGCTGCCTGGCTGCTGCTCGGACCTCGTAGGAGGAACCTGACCCCAGCCGATCAGCTGGAAACCCCTTGCTCAGATTGACAGTACCCAGGGGCCAGGCGTAGCCAAGGGCCGTGCAGGGCTAGTTCCGGGCATGGCTGAACTGGGGCTGTGTGATCGGTGTAGCTGCACCTGTGTTGACCCTCAAGGCTCGACCAGGACATACAAACTCTGCACTGATCCGTCCATTCCCATTAGCAGCAACCCCGCGTTTGCCCTTCTCTATGTTCGGAGCTTAAAGCTGCTGCAGCTTGACCACGCGCTGGCTCCTACCCATGGCCAGAGCTCCTTCGGAGGGGGGCTGATGTGGCCGTGGCTGGCTGCGGTGTGGGGGTGGGGACTTCGAAGGCATCTGTCCAAGGGTTGCTGGCGCTGGCAGGAATGTGTTTAAAATGCAGAATGCTTTCCCTGCGGGTGTTGCTCCATTTGTCACAAGCGGAGAAAGAACAGACCCACCCCCTGGGGGACATGATTAATCCTGGGTGCCCCAAGTGGGTGGAAACTCTCCGCCGAGCACGCTGCACTGGGGAAGCAGAGTTATGGGGCGTGTAAAGCAGCTGGCGCTGGGGGAAGTCGGGTGTTGATTGCCACACAGACCCATAGCGCTGCTCCGGGCACGGCTCTTGGGGAGGAGGGCTTGCTGGCCTGCTCGTCTTCTTCCGTCCCAGGGCTGAGACCAAGGCCAAATGAGCCCTTGGGAACAGCACAAGGCCCACGACTCCGTTGCCCTATGGAGGTCACAGGGGAGACCAGAGTGCAAATCTCTGCCTTGACCCATACTACAACCTTCCTAATAGGCTGGGCATGCATCACCCTCCCTGTACATAAGGGGGGGGGGGGAAGGGACAGCTCTACCCTTAGTCACTGACACAGTCCCACTTCCCCACAGCAATCAGCGTGGGGGAAGCATCCCAACTGCACCCACTGACCCAGCTCCATTACGCCTCAGCCTCAGGCTGCTCATGTGTTACTGTGACGGGGCTGGTGCCTAGTGCTGAGAAACACTGAATGAAGCACAGCTGGGCTGAAGGGCTGCAGTAACTTATGTGCTCCCTGCTCCCCCGCCCCAAGCCAGTAGGGTGGAGAGGAGGCCGTGTGGCCCTGTGTCACAAGCCCTTGTGGGGCAGAGAAGTCCTGTTCTGACCCTTACTAAAGCCCACAAGGCTTCAATGCTGGTGTAGCTCTTCCTGGGCCTAAGGCCACGCCCAAGGGCTGAGCCCTTGGGCCTAAAGCTGCCAGAAGCAAAGGGGCGGCTGGATGTGTCTATCTGAAAGAGGGTCCCTCAGAAATGCTGCGCACACTCCCCGCCCCCAAGCTGGGAGCCCAGGTCTGCATATGCACAACAGCCACTGGACACACACTCAGTCTGGCAACGGGGGCATTTTATTTCTGTAGGAGGTGGGGGGAGAAAGTGGAACTTACAAACAAAAATGACCCAGGGCTGGCAGGACACAAGGGTTGAGCCCCCGTGGCCCTGCCCCTGGCATGCGGCCCTGCCCCTCATGCAGCCAGTGCCCTGGTTCTGCTGTCCATGGGCCGGGCTGTCCTACCCAGCCCTCTCTCACGCTGCCCCATCACAGCCAGTTGCACCGCTCAGGCTCCTGGGAGTGGGGGTGGTATTTATTGCTAAGGGGTCCAGTGGCTCAAAGGACCCGGGGCTGGAATGAAGAGAAGGGGGGAGAGGAGCCTTTCCCCTTTGGGGCATCAGTCCAACCCCCAGCCCCCACTTGGAAGCTTTGCCAGCTGATTGCTGCTTGGTGGCCCACGTGAAACACGTTAATGGCTTTATTCCAGCATCTGCCGGAGGGGCCAGGTGGCCGCAGCGCTCTCTGTCTCACACACCTGGCAATTGGCACTGATTGGCCTCCATGTTCGCAGCCTCAGCAGAGGCCAAGAGCCAAGTGGGCCTTGACGAGGCAAAGCCCCTTGGTTTACAAAAAAGGCCCGTTTGGGCTGCGGGGGAGAGTGTGGTGTGGCAGCCTGCGCTGCAGGGCTAAGCCCAGCCTCACCCACTGCAGGGCTTGGGCTGGCACAAGGCCTAAAGTCACTTAATATCCAGGCATCAGAAACAATATGGAAGCCCTAGTTCAACGAGGGGATGAAGGTAGGCACCCTGCCTGGCCTCAGCATGAAGTGGGTTACAGCCCTTGGTGGTGGTCTGCACTGGCTGTGTGCACCTCAGCCAGAAGCAGACATGACAGGCCCGCCGCATGGGCTGGTGCCAGCAGAGGCAGCCCATGGTGCTAACACGGCCCCGCCCCCCCAGGATTGAGCAGCGGTCCAGGCCTGTTGGAGGCTGTTCAGTGCATTGCGCAAAGGGCATGCACTGGGTCCTCCCCACCGACGCCTTTGCCACCATGCAGCAACCAGCACGCAGCAGGAAGGAAAACTGGTGGCTCTTTGTCAGCTCCTGCAGGGCCCTAAAGTTTGTGTGTGAACTTCAAATCAGCAGGGGGGGAAGCAAGCCAGGACTAATAGAACGTTTTTGTTCCATTTTTCTTCCCGCTCGTCTCTCTGCTGCTCACTGTTGTCCTGTGGACAGATGAACAGCAGGGGAGGGGGGAGTGATGGGGGTTAGAAGGTAACCCAGTGTGGCATGTTTACCTTTAGTAGCTGGTCCAGCTAAGAGGTTTATGTGGCTGTTGCTGCTCATTAGCGGAGCTGTCCTCTGGCTCAAGCATTAGTGGCTCATTATTCTGGTGCTGAAGGTCCCCAGTTCAAACCTGACCTCACCAGCGTCACCTGTACCCACCAGTAAGGTGTATCTGTGGTTTGGCCCTGCCAATGGCCAAGCATGTGCTTCTTGCCCAGGTAATAGAAATATAGCTCCAGAGAGGGACTGCTCAGGGGAGTGGCACCCTTAGAGGGCTAGCACTCTGCCTGGCAGACAGCCACACGTGCCAGTGGTACAAAGCCCTTTTGAAAAGGAATGGAGCAGAATTAAGGAAACAAAAATCAACAAGGGCAGCAACTGAGTGAAACACACAGGTGACTAGAAAAGCCCAGCCCCTACAAAGGGTTGAGCAATGTGGCCGTTTCCCCAGGCTGACAGCTGCAGTGGCGTTTCAAACCTATGCCGGGGGTGGGTCTAAACGGCGTGGGCACAAAGGAGATTGACCACCTCCATGGTGGACCATGATGAGTGGTTGAACATGGTCAGGGAGACATGGGCTGACCCAGCCTGAGACCCTGTGGATACAGTTCCATGGGGCTGGGCAGCAGCCTCTGGGTGGGGCTGTGACACAGGTAGCCGGTGTGTGCAATAACGGGTGGTAGGGGCGTGACTGAAGCCCCACAGGCCCAGCAGCTCCAGCACTAGTAGCAAGCCCAGTGGCCAGCTTGGCACTGCTGCCTGTGCTGGAACCTGTACGAGTGGCGAGGGGAACATGGCCGGGCCCGGGGCAGGGGCGTAGGGGGGAAACGCCACAAGGTTGAGGGGGAAGGAGTGAAGCGCGTGACACTTATGGCCATCACACCCAGCGCGGTGGGAGAGGTCAGGCTCTGCTCTGGAGCCACAACTCCACCTAGGGTGACCAGATGAAGGGAAGGAAATATAGGGACACATGGGGGGAGCCCACTGGCAGAGCGCAAAAAAAAAAAAACAAACAAAAAAAAAAAAACCACTCACATTGCTGCCGGTGGATATCGGGACGTCTGGTCACCCTAACTCCACCCCAAGCCCCACACTCTCTGCTGGGCTGTAACCTGGCAGGAGTGACCGTCAGGGCCTGGTGCTGGGCAGTAGCTGCAGCCAGAAAGGCTCCATGGAAAATGTGATGCAGCCAGGCCATAGAGCCTACCCACTGAGACAGCTTTGCACCCCTTTAAACCACCGGGCCCCCATCAGCCCCTGCCTGACTGCCAAAGCCAGTGCTCAGCCTTGCCCCTGCTGGCAGAAATGTCCCACAGAAACTAAAAATAATAATCAGCCTGCCCCCAACCTCAGCCAGCAGTCACTGTTTAGGTAGGACCTATATTTTGCTACTCTGCAGCCAGCAGGGGCAGCCCTGCATACACCTACTGACCCACAGCCCTGGCCCGCGGGAGCTAAATGCAACAAGAACTGCAAGGTCAGCCAGGCCATCATTCGAAACATTCAAAAATGGGTGTAAGAAAAATCCCCAACCCCACGCAGCGCTGGTGCCTAGCGTGTGCAGGGGAGCGAGCTGAGCTGGCAGTGAAGGGAAACGTAAAACTCCTTGTGAGCCCTTGCCAGCTGCCCTTTTGTACAGTTTGTTTATACTGGCATGACTGGTGGTTGTGTGCCCTTGTTTAAAACCCACGTGGAGGGGCAGAGGGAGGGGACGGGTTACATGTGCTAACCCAATGGACCTTAATGGCTATTGCAATTGCTTGTCTCACATCTCCCACCTGTTGTCCTTCCCCGCGGGGTGGGGGGGGGGGTGCCTTCCCCCTCGCCAGCTGGGCTCAGACGTGAGTCCCCCGGCTCCCGTCAACATTGACCGTTCTGGTACAAGTGTGATGTGATGGACAGGTGAACTGGAAACAACAGCCGTGCATCAATCACAGGGCAACATGCATGCCTGTTTCACCATGCACGTTATCCGCGTACTCTCAGGAGGTGTGGGCACCTGTGCTGGTGGGTATTCCCCCACCTTCCTCGCCCCTCCTGACACCCACCCTAGTGCCACCAGCTATAATGGGGAAGCACCTCTAGTACTTCTCTAGCAGGTGGTCTGGACTGGCAAGACAGTTAGCCCCAGAGGCTGCTGGGACATAAAAAGAAAAGATGAAGGTTCTTTTTAGACAGTGACCTCAGTCTTGCTATTGGTGGAGAAGGGCCGCGAGGGCTGGACATAGTGGGTGGGCGTCTGGCTGAAGACCTCCGGCAGCTTCTCGACGCTGAACTGGCGCTTGTTGGCATAGATCTGTCGGCGGACATCAGGGGGATGGTGATGGCTGGGGTCCCAGCCTCCCTTGAAGGCAGGGCTGGCCACCAGTGGGTGGGTGTTGGTTTTCACCACTTTGGCCTTCTGCCCGGGTGTAGCCAAGCCAACCAAGGCACAGCTGTCGTGCAGGGGAGGCATGTCTTTCTGATGCAGCCCCATGGGTGGGAAGGACAGAGGACCAGGCGGAGGCATGTCTACCATGGGAAACCGCTTGTAGAATTCTTCCGGTGCGCTCTCTGCAGGGGAAAACAAAGCAAAGGGCAGGCAGTCAGACAGACAGGGAACACACATGCCTTCCACCTCTCTGCCTGCCAGGATAGCTCTCCTCCATGTATGTCCCTGCCTCTCCCCGCCTGGGCTTCAACTCTGCTGGGTGGGAAAGAACCTCGGCCATCTCAATCTCTGACCCCTGCTTCATGAATGCAGCAGCTTCCCTTGCTCAGCCTGCCCCAGACCCCTTTCCTTCACTGAAGCCTGTGCTGAAACCCCACCCCTGAGCTAAGCTTTGCTCGAACTCAGCACACACGACACTTGCAGCCCCTGCCGCTCTCTCCAGGCCTGCAGAACCGCCAGAGCTGGGGGCTGCACTGCTCTCCCTAACAGCACCAACGGTGTCCTGTTTCCTTCCCTCTGGCCTGGGGGAAATCGCAGTCACTGCTGCCATGGGATCAGGGGAGGGAGGAGCTGAAGCAAAGACAGAGGAAGCACATGCTGGTGAAGCAGCCCTGTCCGGCCCCCGGCCCAGCGAGGCGGTGGCAGCACATACCTACGGCCTTGAGCGTGGCATACTTGGCGTAGTCCGGAGCTTGATGGGGCATGGTGTTCGTCATCTGCAGCCGGTTGCTGTGGGCATGTGGCAGCCCCATCTGGGGGGCGATAGGGGTGCTGACCACAGCGTTATTCAAGTGCATATTGTCTGGAAATGCAAAGAAAGATTCTGGGAGGGAAGGTTTAAGGGGTCAGAGAGTCAGAGTTTAAGGCCAGAAAGGACCATTAAATCATCTAGCCTGTCCTCCTGTCCACCACAGGTCATTCCATTTCACCTGGCTACCCCAGTGCTGAGCTCAGGAACTTGTGCATGGCTACAGCACAGCTCCCAGAGAGGTCTCCAGTCTTGATCTGAAAGCAGCAAGAGCCTGAGAATCGACCACTTCCCTTGGTTTCATCGCCCTCACTGATAAAAAGCTGTGCCTTCATTTCAATCTGAATTTGTCTGGCTTCAGCGTCCAGCCATTGGTGCTCGTTACACCTTTCTCCACCACATTAAATAGCCTGGATGTGCTCCCCGGGAAGGTGCTGGTGCACTAATCAAGTTACATCTCCAGCTTCTTTTTGCGAGGCTACGCAGACGGCGCTCGTTAAGTGGCTCACTGCAAGGCATCTCCTCCCGCCCGTCAATCCTTGGCTGTTGCTCTTTTCTGCACCTTCTTCAATTTTTAAACATTCTTTTTAAACTGCCGACCCCAGAACTGGATGTGGTATGCCAGGGTCAGTCTCACCAGGGACATACACAGAGGTAAAATCACCCTCCCCACACACACCCCGTTTATACACCCAAGGAGCGTAATAGCCCTTTTTGCCACGGCATAGCACTGGGAACTCATGTGGAGTTGTTGGTCCCCTATGACTCCTGACTCCTTTTCTGAGTCACTGATTTCCAGGATAGAGTGGCTGGCCTGCCTTCCTTGGTCCTAGTTATATATATTTGCATTTAGCTGCATAAAAATGCATTATAATGTTAACAAGCTCACTCTTCCCCCATCCTGGCCTCAGGTTTGGATACTCCCTTCCCCCATGCTCCCCACAGTCTTCCCTGAGCAGTCAGACATCTGTGCTGAGAGCAAACATCACCACCTGCCTAGTGGGACTGGATACCTCGGAGGATTGATCAGGGAACCTTCCATGGCTGTGGCTCTGGTGGCACTCTGTCCCCAGATCAGGATTGGCCAAAAGCCCTTTGTAACTGACAGCTGTTTGGTGCCGGTGTGAAGGGCGAGTTCCCATTCCAATGGGACACCCACAGCCCTGATACCGCCATTCCCGTCGGCACTAACTGGCCCCCTCAGCAGAGAGACCAACAGCTGAATGGGCCACAGGCCCTGACCTCCAGTCACTCCCAGCAACGGTCCCTTGGTGCCAGGCTTGGTGTGGGCCGTGTGGGTGCAAAGCTAGGAGAGTGGAGTATCCAAACCTGAGGCCAGGATGGGGGAAGGGTGAGCTTGTTAACATTATAATGCATTTTTATGCAGCTAAATGCAAATATATATAACTAGGACCAAGGAAGGCAGGCCAGCCACTCTATCCACCCGTGTACCTGTTCAGACTTCAGTCTCCAGGCTCTTAGTTGGGTGACATTCACCAGTGGTAACTTCAGATCAAAGAGTTTCAATGCAAATTCCCCTTGCCCCCTTTAATAAGCGTCACCGGCAAATGAAAGAGAAAACAGAGTCCTCCCCATCTTCCCTGGGCAGAGCAGAGCTGAACTAAACTTAAAGGCCATTGGATTAGCAGCCGATTTCCCTGTGTTACACAGCTGGGGACCGCAGTGGTACCAGTGACTTCTGGCCCCACCAATCCTCCCATTGCTACCACCCAGGGGAGTCCCAAGGGGACAGCATGGGATAGCGATCAGCCCATCCTTCAGCAGAGGAGAAACACTTCCACACCCTCCCCGAAAGCAGCTCCCCTGCGGGGACATCCCCCCTCCACACGCTAGATGACCTCACCTGTCGCCATTCACCAGCACTGGGACTAGCTCCAGCTCTGAGGGGGAGATCCCAGCCACCCCTGCTCTAGAAGGATGAGATACAGAATGGATCCCACCCATCCCAGGTACACTCTGGCAGTGCCGGATGCTGACCTGCAACGTATTCTGCGGTGCTTTGCACAGCCTAGCTTTAAAGAACCCAAGCGATGGGACTTTCCCCAGCGCTGCCCCACCACAGGACTGTTCCACCACCTAATACACCTCATGGCTAGGACAGTTTTCCTCCCTCCTCCATGCTCCCACCCGCTAGTCCGGGTGCAGCTAGTAACCCCCCAGCCTTGGGGGCTCCTGCAACTTGTCTAGCCGGATGACTGCACTGCGCTCTGACCTGTGAGCTGCAAACACACACTGGCTGCTGCCAGGGCAAATGTCACTTCCGATCTTTCAGAGAAGCAAGCAGGGGACTGTCAGCCCAGAGGGGGAGCCTCCCCCCAGAGGAAGCAGGGAGTGCACTGGAGAAGGGGCAGAAGGCACAAATGCAACTTATGCAAGCCTCGAAATCTGCCACTCCACATCAGGGGCAGACACAGCCGCCACGCATCCAAATCAGTGTTGTGTTTCAACTGCGCCAGCCGTTATTGGTGGGGGCTGTCCCAGAACCAGGAGCAGAAGCATCAGGGAGCCCAACGCTCTGGAGCCTCAACATACCCCTCACCCACAGCCCCTGCAACATCCACGAAAGCAGCAGATACAGGGAGGGTGGAGAGAGCCACGTCCAGCTTCCCAAGGGAGTGTCGACAAAGAGCAGTGACAGGGTCCCAAGTGGGAAATCTGGCCCCTTGAAGAGGAAGGAATTCCCCATTTGAGAGTAGGGTTCTGGTGAATGAATTTCCAGGGGCTGTATCCCCCCTCCCTGGGAACCCCTGATGCCAGCATGGTGCCCCCAGAACTCCTCATGACCAGCGCCCCATCACGCTGGCTTGACATTAGGAGAGGAGATCAATGCCTGCAATACTCCCCATGACCAGCATTTTGCGGGGGGGGCACTCTCTCGCCCTGGAGTCCACCGCGGGAGGTAGCTCCCCATGGGTGCCAGGCTGCCTTTCATGCTCTAATTTAAATAGAAAATAACAGAAACAAGGAACAGATTTCCTCCCTGGCATGTTCTGCTACAGCCAGACACCTGCACCTCCGTGAAAACTGCCCTGCATGGTTTGCTTCACTCAGGACATCCCAGCTTCCCTCCTGCCCCCCCTCAAACCTCATTCACAGAGATGGAAGGAGACTGGGAGACCCTCTGCTGCCCACAAACCGGTCCCTGCCCAGCACAGATGGGACTGTGAGGGGGACGGGAGGCGAGGCTCTTACCTGTGCCATTTCTGGGGGAGCTCCGGGCAAGCCCGTCACCCATCTGGACCTGGATGCTTCCCATGTGGCCGTCAGTCATGTGGTCAGAGGGGCCGTGGCCCGGCTGCTTCAGTAAGTCTGTGAGCGTTCTGGAGAAGGCAGAAAGGAAAGTAGCAAACCAGTGACATCTCCCACCTCACGGGCATGTGATACAGACACTTGGTGCAGACATCCTATCACTCTGCCAATGCACCTCAGTTCAGAGCCATAGGGCAGGCCTACACTTAATATGCTGCATTGGTGCAGCCGCACTGCTGCAGCGTTTTAATGAAGATGGTTGATGCCAACGGGGGAGAGCTCTCCCGTCGGCGTAGTTAATCTACATCCCTGAGAGGCGGTAGCTGTGTTGGCGGGAGAAGCTGTCCTACCATGATAGCGCTGTTTGCATCAGTACTTAGGTCGGTGTAACTACGTTGCTCAGGGGGTGGATTAGTCACATCCTTGAGGGACGTAATTACATTGAAGTAATTCTGTGGTGTGTAGACCTCCCCATAGAAACCCTGGTTACTCCAGCCTAGGGCTCAATACAGCACTGCCAATGCACCTCCACTCCGGCCTGTAGAGCCCACGGCTATTCCAGTGCTGGGCCACTACCTGGGTCTCCCAGTGCCTCTCACACAGCCGCTTTCCAGTCCTGCGCAGCAATGGCTGAACAAACCAAACGTCATGGTGGCCAAACACCAAACTCACCTGCCAACCAAGGTGGGATCTGAACTCTGTGCTAGTCAAGGATAGAAGGAAAGGCCAAGCCCCACGTAGCCACGCCCCCCCAGCATGCTCAGCCTTGTGGAACGAGCCACTTCCTCTTGAAAAGCGCGAACACTGTGGGGGACTTTGTCAATGTTACAAGGGAGGCCCCTGTCTCCCAGTAAATGGTCAGTTGTTGCTAATGTTAAAGGGGTGGGATCAGGGGGCAGGGGAATGAACTAGTGAAACCTTTGTGTTCATCACACTGTCCTCTTCCCCCTCCTGCACATCCAGAAGCTGGAGAGACCCATTTGCATGACTAGATTAAAATAAAGAAAGACACAAAGGCAAAGGCTAAGGGCTTGGGGACACAATACCTAAAGGGTGTAATAGCAGCGAGGGAGAGGAATTGTTCTGAGAGAACCAAAGCTGCATAACTAGGAGTAATGGGATGAAACAGAGGCGGAAAACTCAGGCTGAATAACAGGGGAGGTTTCCCAAGAGATAGAACTACCAAAGTGTGGAATTGTCTGCTACGGGAAGCGATGGAAACCCCAGTGCTTGAGTCAGTTCAAACGGAAGTGGAGAAAGCCCTGGAGAAGAGACAGTAGGGAAAGATCCGGCTTCAGCAGGGATGTGGATGAGCCAGATGTGACCTTTCTTGGCTGTTCTGTCCATTTTTAATCATCCCTTTATTAATAATGACATTAAAGAACATTACATAAGCGTAATTTGTTTAACATTCATGTCTGAAGACATCCCAGAAATTCCATGTGCACGGAAGCTCCCAGAGCAACGTTCAGCTCAGAAACCAGAACAGCCAGGGACAGCAAGTCCCAGGATCAGATATCCACGGTGCTATTTGCATGAAAATTAGCATAAAAACCAAGCCTATCTTGCAAGGAAAGACCACACAAGGAGCGTCTGGATAGATTTTTTTCTGCCTCCAATCCGTATGATCATTCTCTCCCCCCGCCCCCACTTTCCTTCTGAACACAGATTCGCTCCTTTTACTCCATATTTATCACATATTCCACTGCGGATGCTTCTGTCACAACCTGCCCTGTCCCCCCCCTCTGGACAGACACCAGTCTGTTGTGAGTGGACCCAACCACTGGATCCCACAAGCTCCTACGCCAATCAGGTCTCGGCAGAGCCTGGTCATTGGTCCTAGCTCTGGGTTTCTCAGACTCACTCCCAGGTATCTGTTTGTGACCCTGCGTGCCTAGGGCAGCCCTCACTGGAAATGCCAAGGTCAGGGCAGGCTGCAAAAGGGAGAGCAGATACTGCCAAGACTGGTGGGTAACACTGAAGTTAAACTCCACAACCAGTTACAAATGGTGCTTCTGGCCCGCATACTGGTTATCAAGAAGCAAAAAAATAAATCTCACAGCCCCCTTTATTGCATTCCAGTTCTCTGGCTCCCAGTCAGCACATAGGTCCAGTACAGTGAGAAGTTATTTTAAACTTGGCTCACATATACAAAATGTTCTTCTGACCCCAAAGGGTCAGTCATGTTATCAGATCAATATGAGTTTGGATCTTACCCAAAATACCACGCTGCCGGCCAATCATTAAGCATCTAAAAGTAAAGGCTTGTTATAAAGAAAAAAGAAAGAATAAGTAGCGAGATGTTAAATGGTAAAACAGTCACATACAAACAAAGATTCAAAGTCCATATATCTGTTTCTTAGCAGTATTGGTGGGTTTGCTGGCTTGAAAGTCCCTCTGGAACACATCCACAGCTTTATTCAGAGCTTCCTTTGTAGGAAGGTTACTCCAGAGGTAAGAAGCAGGAATGAAGATAAGAAGCAGGACTGAAGACAAAATGGAGAAGATGAAGCTGCCTTTTATAGTCTTTTGCCATGCCGCTTGTATTTCCTTTGTTTCAAACACAAGCTGCCCAGCACATGGCCTGGACGCCTTAGAGTTCTGTCTATAGGCACGCCCCTGCATGCCTTGCTGAGTCATATGGTGTATCCTTGACCCTTTCAATGGGTTCATTGTGCAGTTGATGTCCCTTGATGGGCCATCAAGCAGGCTAGGCAGTGCTGATGCCAATCTGTCTGGGGGTGTCATCCAGATGCACAGCACAAGTTTGAAATACAGATACACCCTAAATATCTATAACACATAATACAAAGATGATACAAACGTATAAACAAGATTAGCATACAGTAACTCCTCACTTAAAGTCATCCTGGTTAACGTTGTTACGTTGCTGATCAATTAGGGAACATGCTCATTTAAAGTTGTGCAGTGCTCCCATCTAATGTCGTTTGGCAGCCGCCTGCTTTGTCCACTGGTTGCAGGAAGAGCAGCCCGGTGGAGCTAGCTAGTGGGGGCTTGGAACCAGGGTGGACTGGCAGCCCCCTATCGGCTCCCTGCTCCCCTAAGTTCCCTGTGCAGCAGCTGCCCAGCAGGCTAGCAATTGCAGCTATCCCTCCCCCGACTGCCATGTGCTGCTCCTGGCTTCTGCCTTGAAGCTGCTCCCTGAGACTCCTGCTTGCTGTGTGGGGGGGAGAAAGAGGGGGCTAATGTCAGGGTGTCCCCCTCCCCCCTGCTCCTGCACCCCACTTACCCCATCTTCCATAGAACAGGGAGATACACAAGAGAGGGAGCTTCCAGGCAGCAGCAGCTGCAGCTGCAGTCCCATCTCAACTTGCTGATCTAATTAACAAGGCAGTATACTTCTGACCCCACTCTTCATACTTAAAGGGGAAATGCACATCTCTCTCTCTCTCTCTCACACACACACACAGGATGTGTGTTTCTGTCTCTGTCTGCCCTCCCTTCTTTCCTGCTGCCTTGTACAGTAGAGTGTGAGTGTTAACCCTTGAGGGCTCAGCCAATTGCTAGTTCATCATTTCGCAGTAAGGCATTCCCTGGGAAATATCCCACCCTCTGACTCCTCCACCTCAACCAAGCTTCACAATCATCATCACTGTGTACCAGTATTAAATTGTTTGTTTAAAACTTATACTGTGTGTGTGTATATATATATATATAATATATAGTCTTTTGTCTGGTGAAAAAAATTTCCCTGGAACCTAACCCCCTCATTTACATTAATTCTTATGGGGAAATTGGATTCACTTAACATCATTTCGCTTAAAGTCGCATTTTTCAGGAACATAACTACAACGTTAAGTGAGGAGTTACTGTACTTGGCAAATTATAACATTTTTGCAGATACCTCACTTGACATATCTGGCACAACTCATTTCCATTTTACAATATTGGTCTTCATAATATTCTAAAGTGTCCCCCAGATTCCATACAGCATCACACTGCTACCCTTCCTTGTGAGGTAGACTCTGCAGCCCAGCCACCTTAGACCCCAGAACCAGTGCCCCAGCCCCCAGTTGCTCAGAGACAGTCTTCTAACATTCCACCTTGCTGTGAGTCCTCTGAGCTTCTTGATTAACCCTTTCAGGGACAACATGGCAGGGAAGCAAGCAAAGCACTAAAGAGTTACAGAGCTTTGCAAAATAAGAGTTCTGAGACATACCCATCCCGAGACTGCTCTCACCCTTTCTGTGAGGCCAAGGTCTGGTCAGCATCTCAGGCCAGGCAGAGTGCCTTCTCTCTCTCTCCAGCCTGGTCTCCTGGCATGTGGCAGTGGCCAGCCCCCTTTACAGAGATCATCCTCCTTAAATACCATCTCTGACCCCTTGTGCCCATGTTCCCAGGCTGAGAAACCCAGCTCCTTCCCCTTCTGTATAGCAAGCTTTTGTTCCATGTGGATGGCCATTAGTTGAGAGACAGAGCTGATGACTCTAGTTTGTTTTGTGTTGGCTTCTCAGTCATAGTCTTTCAGCAAGGCCCCCCCGCACCACTCCTGGGAAGGGCAGTGTGTGGGCTGCAGCATAATAACCTGGCCCTGGACAAGGTGAGACCCGGGTTCAGCTCCTAAAACAAAAGGATATCCTACTCCAAAATGGAGGTTACCATCCAAAATGGAGTTTGCAATTTGATACAGACATAGCCTACTTTGTCACAGCTTCTATACCAGGGGTCGGCAACCTTTCAGAAGTGGTGTGCCGAGTCTTCATTTATTCACTCTGATTTAAGGTTTCGCATGCCAATAATACATTTTAACGTTTTTAGAAGGTCTCTTTCTATAAGTCTGTAATATATAACTAAACTATTGTTGTATGTAAAGTAAATAAGGTTTTTAAAACGTTTAAGTAGCTTCATTTAAAATTAAATTAAAATACAGAGCCCCCCGGACCGGTGGCCAGGACCCGGGCAGTGTGAGTGCCACTGAAAATCAGCTCGCGTGCTGCCTTTGGCACCCGTGCCATAGGTTGCCTACCCCTATTCCATTCCTGTATCACATTTAATTGTGTCTTGGCATCTGGACAAAGAACTCAGACTCAGTACTGAAGTACATAACCATGAACTTTACACTAGTTTTCCCCCGCACTGCAAGGGAATTCTCACAGCTTTCACCAAACTTCTAAAGTCCTGGACTAGCATTCGCAGTGCTGAATGTAAAACCAGAGATGGATTCTCTGAGGCTAGTCCCTTTGTCGGTTGTTCCAGATCCCAGTCTGGAATATGGAAGGGCTGTTCCCAGGACCTTTATGTTTCACTCCGGCCCCTGTCAGCGATTGGTGAACATCATAAGCTAACTCTAATAGTAGCCACTGGAGACAGTGCTTAGAAAGCACATGCCATTGGGTGATCATCTTGCATCATTCTCTGAGAATTCACACCAACTGAGATCTTGGGCTTTTTGTTAATCTCAGAATATTTCAGTTCTGGTCTTTCGATGGCAACCTTTTTCTTTTGCCAGCCATTGCTGTACCATTCTGTATTAGTCTCCAAGAGCATTCTGCCTGTGACAAATGAGGGATAATTGGCTTAGGTTGACTAATACATCCACAAATCTCCATAAGTGCTCCTTGATTTTGGGTCTTTCCATTTGCACAATTGACTCCACTTTTCTTGGGTCCAGTCTCTGTCACTGAGTCCATGTCCTACATAACTGCCCTCACTCAGCCTGACCTGGCATTTGTTCCTGTTTGATCTCTGGTATGCTGCAGGATTGTTTTTGTTCTAAATCAGCAGATCATCAACAATAATTACTTCCACCCCATCCAGATCCTGAAAGATCTAGGACAGGACACATTAGTTCAGCTCAGGTGCTGAGGCAATCCCAAAGGGAAGTAGCTTTAGCCCTCTTCTCCCCCCTCACCCCCCAAAACCCAAGAGGAATGTTGAAGGCACCACAGAGTTTTGGTTTGATTTGTATTTTGGGGTGAGGATTTGACCTGGGTTTTCTTTTATAGGAATTGATTCACATTCCTCCCCACTCTGTGTCCCCCCCACTGAAAATACTAATTTTTCACCTTTTTACAGCCATAGCTATGAGTCAGTTTCAGCAGGCTGGAAACTGGTGGGCTAGACTTTTATCTTTTGTCTCTGGCAGTGGAAGGACATCTCTGTCCCTGAAGACCATACTACCCGAGGCAACTGGCTTGTTCTTCCTTTATCAGCACTCAAATGGGCCTGTTGCATCAGCAAGTTCAATGTTATTTGACCTACATTTTCTTGGGCCTCTTTGTGAAGTCTGGTAATTCTTTATACGTGACTTTCCCCCTTGAAATAAAAATAACATCAATACCAGCAATCCAAAGCAACCTTACAATATCAAAACAGTGTAGACAGCTGTCAATAAGAATCTATGCTATAATAAAAACAGAGTGCGAAGACCAACAGTAAGCAGCAACCCTATAAACACAATGAAAGTTTGCAAAGCTCTATGTGCATAAGCAACCCTACAACAACAAACGAAGCTCACAGCCTCAAGCAAACCTCCCCCACTCCCAACCAACACAAAGAATATACCAGGAACTACTACAATATCCAAATGAACTCTTAAATAGGGACGGTGTCACAAGCACGTTAAAGTAGACACAAATATTAGATTTCACCAACCTCCACAGTCACTGTCTAGAGCAATGGTTCTCAATCAGGGGCACATGTATCCTGGGGATATGCACAGGTCTTCCTGGGGGTACCTCAACTCATCTAGATATTTACCTAGTTTTACAACAGGCTACATAAAAAGCACTAGTGAAGTCAGTATAAACTAAAATTTCATACAGATAATGACTTGTTTATACTGTTCTATAGCCTATGCACTGAAATGTAAGTACAAGATTTATATTCCAGTTGATTTATTTTATAATTATATGGTAAAAATGAGAAAGTCAGCAATTGTCAGTAACAGTGTGGCTGAGTTCTTATATCTGATTTTGTAAGCAAGTCATTTTTAAGTGAGGTGAAACTTGGGGCTATGCAAGACAAATCAGACTCCTGAAAGGGGCACAGTAGTCTGGAAAGGTTGGGAAGCACTGCACTAGAGCAACCCCACAACAAATCTATGTGTGCCAAGCACTGCTAAAAGCAACAGAGGGTCCTGTGGCACCTTTGAGACTAACAGAAGTATTGGGAGCATAAGCTTTCGTGGGTAAGAACCTCACTTCTTCAGATGCAAGACTCACTTGCATCTGAAGAAGTGAGGTTCTTACCCACAAAAGCTTATGCTCCCA